>NW_007361312.1:3636-11626 GCF_000149035.1 Colletotrichum graminicola M1.001
AAAACCTACCTAATTAATCTACCCTTAGTAATAAATACTATAAAAGAAGGTCTAATTCTAAGTATACTCCTATAAGTCCTATACTCTTAGTTAAATATTACTAGTACCTTATAACTAATTCCCTAGACGCTTAATATAACGCTATAATTAGAGAGACTTATACGTTTACTTATAAACCTATATTTACCTTCTGTCTTATCTAGGCTAACTCTGTTATTAGTTACTAGAACTAGGCCTCTAGCTTAGGTTTTGCCTAAGATTAAAGACGTTATAAAGGAGAACCTTCTAATTTAAGCTTAACTGCTTTAGAAACCCTTATTAATTAAGTAATATAAAGACTTATAGCTAAAAAAGATAACTTCTTAAGATTTAAACTTATAGTTAGGATAAGTAAATTATAAGTTAACACTTAGTAAGTTAGAGCTTAATTAGTAAGAAGCTAATAAGTTACTTTAATAAGAGGCTATAAATTACTATTATTAACTACTACGCTACTAAAATAAGCTTTTTAAGAAACTAGTAATTAATAAGTATATATAAGAGGAATAAGTTAATTAATATAATAACCTAATTAATAAGTTAGCTTATATAACCCCTATATATACGCCCTAGGTACTACTATTATTAAGCTAGGATTAAGAGGGCTAAGATTATAAGGATATAAGGCTTTAATAGGATTATATAAAAAAGGTGTATAAGCAGGAGGCTAAAGCTAAGAAGAAGAACAAGAAGAAAGGCTAACGCTAATTTATTATAAAGGTAGTTATATAAGGGCTAATCTTAAGGATAATTTCTCTTTAAGAGGACTTATAAAGAAGAAATTAGGGGATAATTAGAGTAGGGTAGGGTAATTAGCCTAGAGGTAAGGTAGTATACGTACTTAATTAGAAGATCTTAATCCTAATTAAGTATAAAGATATAAGTTAGTATTAATAAGTTTAAAGATAAATATATAGAATTTATTCTTTATACTTATACCTACCTTCTAATTAAACTAGAGCCTCTTTATAATTTACCTTTAATTATAATAATATAAGACAATTAGGAGTAATTACCTACCTAATTAGGGCATAATTATACTTAATCCTATAGTTTAACACTTATAATTAATATTAATTCTAGATAGATTAAGATAATTTATATACTAATTAGTAAGGAATCTTATATTACTTTTAATAGTTATAGTGTTCTATATAGTTACTACACCATAAGAGTCCCTTATACACTACACGCTTTTAATATAGAATTATATAGTAGTATAGTAAATTTACTTCTTTACTATAAGCTATAGTTATAATACTTTACTAATAATAATTATAGTAATAACTAATACTAAGTTAACTATAAGTATAACAGCTAGTATAACTATAGGGTAGACCCCTAGAGACAATAAGGCTATTTATAAGGCCCTTTATAGTTAGCTAGTAGTAAAGCACTACCTAATAGTAATTTATCTAAGAAGTGCTTTATCTATAGTAAATTAGGCTATTAGTTAACTAAGTATATAAAGAAGGAATAATAAGCCTCCTTTACATAGTATAAAAGCACCTACTTTATATAGGCTTTATAGACTACCTTTAGTTACTTTCTTATTAATTATAAGGGTAATAAGCTAAGTTATCTTAAAAAAGTAAGTAAAGATAGTAAGATTTACCTATTAGACAGTAAAAACTATAAATCTACTACGTTTTTTACTATAACTACATACTTTAGTAAGTAGTTAATTAATAGCCTATTAACCTATAAGAAGTTATATAACTAAGTAACTTTTTATGCTGTTACCTATAAAAACCTATATAAGGAGGTATTACCTAATATAACTATAAAAAGTAGTAATAGCTTTATATTTAATAACTACTACTTTATGTCTACCTTTTAAGGCATTATACCTAACACTAGCGTAGCTAAGGTATCTATAGCTAGTTAATAACAGTATTATGCCCTTAAAAAACACCTTAGTAAGGATATCCTATTAGATCCTACCTACACTAGTAAAGTAATAATTTACTTTAGTAGTAAGGATTACTATAAATCCCTTAAGGTAATCTATATACCTATACTAATTAGTAAGCTTGTTTTCTATATAATAATAAGTAATACGCTATTTCTTTTTTACCTATAAGATATAAATTACTATAGTATAAAATTTAATAACCTTACTAACTAGCTTATTAAGGATAAGATTATTATACCTATTACCTAAAAATAAGGCTATATATAAATACTTTTAGAGCTACCTAAGAGCGCTATTATAAAGTAACACTTAACTAATAGTAAATTACACTAGATTTACTATAGATTTAGCTACCTATTAGTAAATTACCTTTATAAGTTACTTAAATAAGTAGGTAAATCTACCTTCTTTACTACGCTTAAAGAGATTAATAAGTACTACTGTTACTACTAACTTAACGTAAAGGCGCCTAGCCGTATTAAATTTACACTACGTAATAACTATAAATTTAACTATAAAATCTTTATTAATATAATATATATAGATAGTAATAAGCCTATACTTTATATAGTTAACTTAGCTACTACGTTTAACGTAGTAAGATTTTTATATTTAGTTACTATAAAGTATATATAAGAGGTATTATAAATATACTAAATTAATATATATCTTAGGCTACCTAATTAGATTACTACTAACGCTAGCCTAAATTTTTATATAGCTAAATTTAAATACGCTGCCTATACGTTATCTATTAAGGTTAATAAAGTGCCTATTAAGGCCTATTAATCTATTAGTAAGGTTAAGTAGTACTATACTACCCTTTACTATATATATAAGATTATTTATATAGATAGTAATTATAAGCCTAAAGTTATACTTTAATTAGCTATTAAAGCTATTAATAATACTACTAGCCCTAATAGCCTTATACTAACTCTACTTGTTTTTAGGGCATACCCCTATATTATAGATAATTTACTACCTACCCCTTCTACTATATAGCGTGCTAAAGCAGTAAAAAAGGCTATAAATATAGTATAGTAAATCTATATAAAAAGATAAGTACGTAATACACTAGTAACGTATAACAGCCTAAATATAATAAATACTATAGCACTACCCCTTTAATTACTTATCTATATATAGTATAAAAAAGACAGCTAGTAAGGCCTATTTTACCTACTTACTAATAATAACACTACCTATACTATTAAATTACCTTATAGCCTATATAATTTTTATATTACTATAGTAAAGCTATACTATATAGCGTAAGAAGAAGGCTAATTAGTACTACTACCTATAATAGCTAAAGGAGGTAATAATCCCCTATAAGCATAAAAAGAAGAACTTATAATAACTAGTAAATCTATAGAGGAAGTACGTAATACTATTATTATTAATAACAGGCTGCCCCTATAATAAGGCTATAGCTACCTATAGAAGAACCTAATTCCTACCTTTTTTTATAAGATATACCTTACTATTAACGTCTCTAATATATACCTTACTATAAAGGAGGAAGCTAACTATATACTTACTATTAAATTATATAAAAAAGGTATTATTACTATACCTAGTAAGCCTTTTAAAGAATTTAATAAGGTAGAGGTAAAAGCCCTTATTAACTATAGTGTATTTTATATTATTACTTATAATAAGAAAATATATAGTAATATATAGATCTTTAAGTTATATATAGTATATAAGGTTAAAAAGAAAAATAAGTAACTATATAAGAAATTATAGTTAGTTATCTAAGGTTATACTAATAATAGTAAGGAGATAATTCTTATATAGTTACTTATAATTTAATAGATAGCCTAGTAACTAATCCTTACTTTTACCTCTTTACTTTTATAATATAGATTTTACCTCTAGTTATATAATATTACCTAAGTATATACCTAATCTATAACACTACTTAACTATATTATTCTTATAAGACTTTTTATATAAATTTACTATCTTTACCTTAGTAACTTTATTATAAAAGTAATAAAGCTGCTTTATAATATTACTAAGGCAGGCACCTACTAGTAGGTTATATATAACTACTATTATAAAGAGAATCTCTAGATAGATTTATTAACCTTTAACTTTTACCTACTTATTTTATTACTTAATAATAAAGATTTTAGGCTTATTAGTATATAGATAGATAATATAATTAGCCTTATAGATAATAGATTTTCTACTTATAAGGAGAAAACGCTTAAGAAGATAACTTTTACTATAAAGCCTAAGTAACTATTAACTATTAATAATTTTATTACCTTTAATAGTAGTATACTTTCCCTTAGCTATAATAGTAAAATAAATTTTTAGTAAAAGGATTAAGGTAAAAAGCTTTAGCCTATTAACGTAAATTTACTTACTACTAAATAAGATTTTATCTAGTAAAGGGCCTATAGGGCGTATATTACGTTAATATACTAACCTAAGGCTTACTTTAACTATTTAGTTACTATATAACACTAAGAGCCTGTAGAGGAGGAGATTAAGGCTCTTAACTACTAGATTAAGTAGTAAATAAGTTACCTTAACTACAGCCTGCTTTTTTAGCTAATTAACCTTATAACTATAAAGCTCTTTATCTTTATTAACAGCTTATTAATAAATAACTATAATTTTACCTTATAACTTAGCTTTATTATTATACTTACTAATAAAAGTAACGTTATATAACCTACTACTAATAATAAGAAATTTACACTTACTAGTAATATTATCTACTTTAGCTTAATAAAGTGTAAAAAAGTTACGCGTAGCGTGCTAGCCTCTAAAGTCTATAGTATAGTTACTAGCGCTAACGTTACCTATATAATTAGTACTATACTTATAATAATTACTAACTGCCTTAAGTTACTATAAATCCTAATAATCCTTTACACTAACTTATACTCCCTCTATAAGTGCTTTATAAAGCTTAGCACTACTAAGGAGAAGTAACTTATAATTAATATTATAGTGCTTTACTAGTTATATAAGTAACATAAGATCTATAAGATCTAATAGATATAAGGGGAGGATAACCTAGTAGATAGATTTATAAAGGCATTACCTAATAAAGCGCTACAGCAGTTAATTAACAGTAGTTAATTAGAGATATAAATAAATAGATAGGTTTTATATACGTAATAAATTATATATATAAAAAGTATTAAATACTTTTTAGCCTTTTGTTTTTACTACGTTTTTAGGCCCTTTATAAATAACTAGAAAATAGGGATAATTTATAGCACTTTAGAAGGTTACTAGTGTTATAATATTAACTATTACCTAGATATTAGTAATATAGATTAACGCTAATTAGTTAGAATAACTATAGCTAATTTACTATAGATCTACTAGATCTATAGGGATATTATATAGTAAATTTACTACGTAATTATATAATAGTTTTCCTTCTTTACGTATAATTTAGAACTAGTATTTACCCTTATTATTTATTACTTACCTATTAATACGTATAGTTAACTATATTACCACCTTAGTAAAACTAATAATAATACTTTAGGAATATATCTTAAGGACGTCTATAGTTAATATAGAAATATTTATATAAAGGTATTAGTAGGCACTAAATTAGACTATATAATTATTAAGAAGCTATATTTAAGGCTAGGCTTTATAGCGTTAATTAAATAAAGCATACTAACTAATCTTTAGATCTTTAGCTTATATTAGTATTAATTAGTTACTAGCTAGAGATAGCGCTTACTACTTAGACTATTACTAGGCTTTATACCTTAAAACCTATCTAATTAGTCTGCCTTAGTAATAAACACTATTAAAAAAAGGTCTAATTCTAAGTATACTCCTATAAGTCTTATACCTCTTAGTTAAATATTACTAGTTACCTTATAACTAATTTCCTAGACGCTTAATATAACGCTATAATTAGAGAGACTTATATATTTACTTATAAACCTATATTTACCTCCTGCCTTATTTAAGCTAACTTTATTATTAGTTACTAGAACTAGGCCTCTAGCTTAGGTTTTACCTAAGGTTAAAGACGTTATAAAGGAGAACCCTTTAAATTAGGCTTACCTACTTTAAAAACCCTTATTAATTAAGTAATATAAAGGCTTATAGCTAAAGGAGATAACTTCCTTAAGATTTAAACTTATAGTTAAGATAAGTAAATTATAAGTTAACACTTTAGTAAGTTAGAGCTTAATTAGTAAGAAGCTAGTAAGTTACTTTAATAAGAGGCTATAAATTACTATTATTAACTACTATACTACTAAAATAAGCTTTTTAAGAAACTAGTAATTAATAAGTATATATAAAAAAAGTAAGTTAATTAATATAATAACCTAATTAATAAGTTAGCTTATATAACCCCTATATATACGCCCTAGGTACTACTATTATTAAGCTAGGATTAGGAGGGCTAGGATTAAGAGGATATAGGGCTTTAATAGGATTATATAAAGGAGGTATATAAGTAGGAGGCAGAGGCTAAGAAGAAGAATAAGAAAAAAGGCTAACGCTAATTTACTATAAAGGTAGTTATATAAGCCTTAGCTAAACTTATTAACTAACTTTTAATAAAGAAGGTCCTTAAATCTGTTATAATTTCTTTATAAAGTTATAATAGTTACTTAAATTAGTATACTTATAAGGAGTCTTAAGGCTAATAGCTTTATATCTTTAGATTAAGTAATTCTTAAGGCGCTATCTTATATTAATTAACTATAAGTAACTAATATATATAATAAGCAAGCGCGCTAGATAAGTAAGCGCGCTACTAAACTATAACTATCTAACTATTTAACTTTTCCTTTTTATTTCTTTACTAATAATAATAAAATTAACTTATAATAAAGCCTAGGTACAGCTAGCTATCTAAGCGTATAAAAAAGATCTAAAACTTAGTATTTAAGCTATAGTAAAGATATATAACGTTAGTTATAATTTAGTAACATATTAATTAAAAGGTACACTATTATAACGTAATATTATACCTAACTTATAGAATTTAATAGAACTTAAAGAGAGAAAGCTAGTTAAGTTTATTTTTAACCTAGATTCCTAATTATTTCCTCTCTACCTTAATAGTGTTAAAGAAATAGCTAATTAACTACTTACTAACTATAACGCGCCTCTAGTTAGTAAGCGCTAGGCCTTAAACTTTATTAAATAAACACTAGAGCTCTAAACGCGTTTTTTTTATAAGTATAACTATAAGAGGGCTTAATATAAAGATCTAGACGTAATAAATATATAGTTTTGCCTTATAGTAAACATAATTATAAAATATAGTATTATAAAGTCTAATATCTATAACTTTAATAAGACTAGCTTTATAATAGGCTAGATTATATCTAGAATAGTTATTATAAGCTCTAAAAGACGTTTAAACATAAAAATAGTACAGCCTAGAAATTAAGAATAAGTTATAGTTATTTAGGCTATTAGTTTATTTAGTTATAGCGTCTTACTATATATTATTATTAGAGGTAAAAATCTCCTCTCTACCTAGTATATAGAATCTAGTCTTCTACTTAAATAGGTTATTATAACGTCTAAAAACAGATAGATAATAAATAAAAGAGGCTTAGATTAGCTCTAGCACTTTAATTAATATTTAAAGTTATATATAAAAGAAAATATTACCTTTTTATTATTAATAAGCATAAAAGTTACTATTCTATAGACTTTAAGCTATATTATAAAGAAAATAATATTATTACCTTTTATATACTACCTTATTTATCTTATTTACTTTAGCCTTTAGATATTAAGTGTTTTAGGCCTTTAAAGCTAGCGTATAGTTAAGAAATTAAGGATAAGATATAATAAGGTTCTCCCTGTATTATAAAAGATAACTTTCTTCGCATCTTATATAAGCCGCTAAGTAAGCTCGCCAAAAGTTAAGCTCCGGAAGGCTAAGAGGGAGCAGCTGGTCCCTCTAAGTCTGGAGATCGTAGTATTAAAGCTCGCCGCTAAGTTCGACCCGGTAACACCCCCCCGATCTCCTGGTATAATACTACTAGCTTAAAGTCCATAGCCCCAGAATAC
>NW_007361313.1:0-10029 GCF_000149035.1 Colletotrichum graminicola M1.001
GTACTTATCTTATTATCTAAACTAAGGCTAACCTCGGAATTAGTAGAATTTATATAATTATTTTTAGCCCTAGCTAAACTTATTAACTAACTTTTAAGAAAAAGGGTCTTTTAATTTATTATAATTTCTTTATAAAGTTATAATAGTTATTTAAATTAGTATACTTATAAGGAGTCTTAAGGCTAATAGCTTTATATCTCTAGATTAAGTAATTCTTAAGGCGCTATCTTATATTAATTAACTATAAGTAACTAATTATAACAGACTACCTTACTTATAGGGACCTTTAAGAGCTTTATCTAGCCCCTTTAGTATTTCTATAGTCTATCTTAGTTATTATTATAAATTAGTAACTTTTAAGGTTCTAACTTATTATCTTAGTCTTATAATTAGGTAATTTTTATTATTTAAGTTACTAATCTATTACTTTATTATCTTATTATCTTTTTAAGGTTTTCCTTATTCTCTTAATTAGTTACTTCTTATAATCCTATTATCTTATTATTATTACTTTTTTTATAATAACTTACTTAGTGTGCTTAACTAGATATCTCTCTAATTAGTTTAAACCTATAGTTACTATTCTAAAAGGGGAGACTATTAGAAGCGCGTAGGGTATAAAAGACTTTTATAGTGTAGTAACTATATAGAATACTATAACTAATAAAAGTAATATAAGATTCCTTACTAATTAGTATATAAATTATCTTAATCTATCTAGAATTAACGTTAATTATAAGTGTTAAACTATAAGATTAAGTATAATTATACCCTAATTAGGTAGGTAATTACTCCTAATTATCTTATGTTATTATAATTAAAGGTAAATTATAGAGAGGCTCTAGTTTAATTAGAAGGTAGGTATAAGTATAAGGGATAAATTCTACGTGTCTATCTCTAAATCTATTAATAGTAGCTTATATCTCTGTATTTAATTAGGATTAGGATCTTCTAATTAGCCTATATACTACCTTACTCTAGGCTAATCGCCCTACCCTGCTCTACTATTATAAAAACGACGCTGTTAATTATAAGTAGGAATTAACGCCTTATGTAGTATAATAGAACTAAAATTATAATATACCCTCTTGTTTTTAGCCTAGTTTAGTACTTATAGCTAGTGCTTAGTCTGTAATATTAGTCCTAATCTAAAGTGTTAAATAATATTAGTAGTGCTAATTAGGCCCTTACTCTTAAAGCTATCTAAGTATTCTTCTTTATAGATTAAGATATTATAGTGTTATAACCTAATAAGTTATAAGCTATATTACCTTACCTAATAAGTAAAAAGTAAGTAGTAGTAGTATTTATATAAATAAAAAATAAAAAATAAATAAATAACTCCTTAGAATAAAAGAACTATAGTATAAGTTATATAAAAATAAAAAAGTAATTATAAAATAAGGTAATTACTAGTAATTATAAAAGTAAGCACTTACTAGTATTTACTATACGCTTACCTTATATAAAGATAGTAGTTACTTCTAATTATTAGTTAAAGAAGTAGTTTAAAAAACAGCTAGGACTTATATATAGGATAGACTTAGATATACTTAAGAATAGACTTCTATAGCTCTTTAGTAATTACCTTATAATATATTCTTTAAATACTTTTTAGTATTTAACCTTAGTAATTTAATTAATAAAAAGCTATATAAGCTACTTTATAACCTTAACCTTATAACTAATTTCTAGGTAATTACTAAGACTAGTAAGAATAATAAATACTATTAAATAAGTACTGACCTCTGCTTACTATCAGTAGAAACCCTACTATCTAGAAACTGGCCGTAACATATAGAGAACCAAGCTCTTAATAGCGTAGGTTAATACAACGAAGGTAGATTTCTTTAGTGTGTTAGCTGGCTCTAACGGGTCGAAAGGTATCAGCGCACTTACAAGTCGCCATATAATACTGCCCGTTTAAGGAATCCAAGCCGAATCTCTTCATTAGTAGCTCAAACATAGCGCCTGTAAAAGTGTAACAGCTGCTATCCTCAACCTTTAGCGATTAACTTCTCCACAGTTATGAACCATTCGTTTAATTCACGTCAGCTGATGTCACAATAGCTTTATAAAGCACCTGTCAGGTGGTTTATTAGGTGCTATATGACATAGTATTTCACTAATTACTCGCATTACTCGTGTGTATATATATAGGACTCTTCCTCCACATTAAAAGTTGTAGGGCAATAAGCCTTTGCTAGTAATATCCTTATGTTCCCGTCCTCCATCTCGTAACAGCTGGCTAGGAAACCATGGCGTCAATGACGGCGATATGCCAAAAGAGATCATCACGCGCTAGCAGTTCACTTCACATGCTGGAACACCACACTGTCCCAGGTCGGGGCTGATTTGATTTAAATCAATGATCACAGTTCAACACTTTGCTATTCTTAACTCCCACGCTCTCAAGAGATTCCAGGTCCCGATGCGCCATAAACACCACGCATCACTTGGGAACAACAATGGGCGGGGACATTTTGAACTTTAACAAGATTTGAATCAAGCAGGTCATGGACTTTACCTTATTGAAAATTCACTGTAATACTATGAGTTCACTCTAAGTTGAAGTTAGTTGTGAATAGTTAGCCAGCAACAGTTTGTAATCTTTTTCTCTGCCATCGATGAGTTGCCCGTTTGCACATGTAAGTCAAGCAATTCTATTGTTCGTCGGAACTGATAGTGCACCTTGACTACCTCAGCAAGAACTTCCAGCAAAGGGTTCGAGTACATGGCAGCTACAATCAATAGACTAACGGTCTGCATGGTCAGTGTCAACTGCGGTTTATCTAAGAGATTGCGACGCACATATAGGCTATGGCATTAATGTTATCTAGAATGCAATTGCCATCTACACAACGGAAAGCCGCAATACTTTTCACGACACACATAATGCCTCTCTTTGTCATTTACATGGTTTCATCCCCAATCATGCTTTTAAAAGCCCTTTTCTTGCTGGCCTGATCTGATGTGAGGATGGGGCAAAAACCTGTCTATACTTTTTGCAATGAGTTACCGAGAGTCGTCTTGTTGAACGGTTTAAAAATGACAGCCGTCACATCCCAGAAATTTGACAGCAGAATTGTTTGCGTGAAGTTTGTTGCGGAGTGGGCTCGCCTCGGGAGATTGAGTATTTTATCCTCAAAGGTAGCGTATTTGATTATACCAGCCAATGCCTCATATTCACATTTGACTTTTTAGCTTTACTTACTATTTAAACTAAATATGATAATGGGGAAAAACAAACTCATATATTCCCATAAGAATAAGATTTCTATCGTCCCGTACCAAAGTCTTATAGAAACAGACTGAACCCCCCTTATGCCTCATCAATATAGAAAGGCGCGATTTCAGGCGCCAGCCAAACACCACTTGCGACATGCAAGACAAACCCAGCAGGAGGCTCTTCCATCACTTCACCCTCTGGAGTCGGCGGCTCTTCGCCATCAGCCAGTCTCAGGGCAGATCTATACCATGGGGGAACATAAAGGCCCCAGTGAGTGTTGACTTCACCGCCGCCTGTGTTAACACGATCCTTGCACAGCATTTCACCCTTGGCGCCTAAGCGACCGTTTCCTCCAAAAAGTCTAATGGAACTGGCGATGATGTCGGCAATATCTAGGCCACCGACGAATGTCACGGGCGGGTCGACGGTGTAATGCTGTGCACCGAAAGCGCAAGAAGCGGCCCAAGCCAGGGTGCGCTGGGGTATGTAAACGGTCCATTGCTCGTTGCGTGAGAGCAGGAGGTCGCGCATCGTCTGACAGTCGCTGACGTAGGCTGAGTTGCCGTTGGTAGTGTTCTCAAAGCTGGAATCGCCACAGAGCCCAGGAGGTGCTCGACGGAAAAAAGTAGAGGGATGAGAGTCGTTGGAACTGCTAGGCATGGGGGCGGCGGCTGCAAGACTAGCCATGGCAGTTGTAGCAGCAATGACCTGAGCAATAGTGGAATTCTTCATGGTAATGAGTAGATATCGAAATAGCTGGGTATCGATCTGAAGACGTGAAGAATAGGAAAGAGATGGAAGGATGAGGGTGGTCTCATCTCCAAATCTATAGGAGTCGGATGAGCTGACTTTTATAGGAGAAAGGAGTGGCTATTCAGAAGCCGATCTCGTATCGAGTTATGACGCGTGGATGAAGAGCCAAATCCAAATCATCAGAACTTCGAACGCCTCTATTTGCTCACATTGTCGTTAATGCAGGCAACGACGACGAAAACCAAAGTTCCTTTTCCTGCATCCATCGTTGCCTACGTTGGTAATATTTCAGTGGAGTTTTTGGCATTGGGTGGAGTCTGTCAGCTAACGTTGCATTAGTATGGATACAACGAAGGAGAGTTCCGCATAACAATTGAGGGGTATGTATAGCTGACCTTCCTTTCTAAGCACGCTGGGTTCTCTACGCGGGATATTAGTCCCCTCACCTTCTAATTAATCCAGGAAGCAAACAGTCGGTTAACTTTGTAGTCATTCGTACGACTGATTAAGGCTAAGTTCCTTGCGACAAACGGACATACGACAACTTTTAATTGGTTGCCACTCTAGAAGGGCTATCATCTTGCGACTGGCGAATCCTTGGCCGTCACTGACGGCTCGTCAGTGTCACCCTTGTGTACGTAGATATGTGGATAGTTCATTCCGCCCCGACGAAGCTATTTAGGGCTCACGTGATTGTCTATATTGTCTTCTCGCGGAAGCATATGCGGGTAGTCTCCATCTCCACGTGTGTCCTCCTTGTCAATTTGTGTGTGAGTTTTCCCGGCCCGGCTGCAGACACCCTTGCACGCTGCGGCTAAAAAAGGTATCCGTGGACAGTCGATGGCGCTGGGGGCAAAAAGACTCATGGTGATAGAGGATATCGTCAGTTCGGGGTAGACAGATGTCGGTCTTGTGGAGGTTGGTGCAGGATCAGTAATGGTGGGCTTCATGCAAGGCAGAGAATCGATTGCTGTTTGAACTGACGTTCCTGAAAAAAAAAACCTGGAGCTGAGTTCGCGGGGGGGGGGGCGGCAGGACGGACAAGTGTTACCTAGGTACAGTGGGGTGCCACAAGTCTCCTGACACCTCATAGTGCGCCACCTTAACTACGCTATAGAGAATACACTATATCTTAGTATATTAGGTATAAAAGTAGAGTATAAAAATTATATATAGTTACTTAGGTATATTAACTATACTATACTAGTTTTATAAAGTATTTTACTAATATTATAGTAGATATATTAAATCTAGAAATAAATAGGTTTAGGTTTTTTACTTTTTTCTTAAGAGAATATAGTGTTTATACTGTATTTATGCCCTATAAGCTTACTATCTCTAGAAACTAAAAAACATTATACTTTCTTTTCTTTTTCTTTTAGCCTTATAAGTAAGTAAAATAGGTATATAGATATAAAATATATAAAGATTTAGTAAGACTATTTAGTAAGTATTTTCTTTTAATTTTAAGATATCTAGTTAGCTTAATATTACTTATTATAAAGTAGTGCTTTAGGTATATACTATATATATATTAGGAGACTTATAGTACCCCACTGTACATAAGTGGCGTTATAATATAGGAACAGGTAGGGGGGGATGTTAGGTGCCTAGAGCAGGGCCCCAGGGGGGCACCAGAGTAGGGCCAGGACTAGATAAACTAGTTACTAAAGGAATAACAAAAAGAGAAAACTCTATAGAACTTAGAGGTTAGAGGAGGTATATTAAAATAATTATTATAATTAAACCCTAACTAGACTTATCACTAACTCTTTTACTTAATACTATCCTTATACCTAATATATTCTAATATCTCTTTATTCTTAGGTATATTAACTACTAAAGTAGTAATAGCGCCTACTAGATTCTAAACTATAGCCTAGTAATAAGGGAGTACTATAATAAAATAACTAATACCTAATATAACTAAGTCTATACTAGTAAATAAGTAGTATGCTATTAACTTAAGTAAGCTATTAAAAAAAAGGTTAAAAGCTTTTCTAAAGAAAAAAGTAAAAAAAGTAAAAAGATTTAATTTTTTTTAATTAAATTAAGGCCTTTTAAAGTAGTATATTTATAAAAAATATATAAGAGGAGATAAAGATAACTACTAATCTCTAACTAAAGGCTAAATAACTTTATACTAATATACTTTTATAAAAGTTACTTACCTTAAGGTATAAAAAAGAAAGCTAAAATAAACTATATAAATTCTTATTTTAGTTAGAGATTTATTTAAATATAGTAAAAAGAAATTTATAACTTATAATAATAAGGTAAAATATATTAGTACTATACTAAAAGGTAACTTAATATATAAATAAAAAAAGTATATAGGTTTTTATTATAAAAGTAAGATTAGTAAAGTACTTTAAGAAGTTATAAAAAACTAACTAAAAGTAAGTATTACTAATAATAATATATAAGCTTTTAGTATTACTATAAAACTAAGTACTATATAATAAGTCTTAAGCTAATTATACTAATAATTTATTAATATATATAAGATAGTTAAAGAGAAGTACTTTAACCTTTAAATAAAAAAGTAGTAAGTAGTTTATATTCTAAACTAAGTACTTCTAGACCTAAGGACTTATATACTTACTAAGGGGCTACTAGCTACTTACTAAGAGTTAGATAATATAGTAAAAAAAGTAAAAGCACTTACTAAGACTTATATAAAAAAGGTATTAAAAAGATAGCTAAGGTAAAGTTAAGAGAAAAAAGGCTATTAAGGGGTAGTAGTATAACTAATAATTATAAATACCTTCTTAACTAAAGCTATTAGTATATACTTAATACTAATAGCTATAATACTAGTAAGTATACTTATATTAAAACTAAAAGTTAAGAAAAAAGAAAAAGGTATAACACTTTAGCTAGAGGGGACCTAAAGACTACTTACTTATTATAATTATAAAAAGCCTAGATACTAATTAGCTAGATATACTAAAAAGAACTACTATAAGTATAAATAACTATAATACTTAAGGAAATAGTATACTTTAGAATAAGAAATAATAAGTAGATTAGTAGGTTAACTAAATAGATAGGTAAATAGATAGGTAGAAAGATAGGTGTAGTTTTATTATATATAGAAGGCATAGAGAGCTAGAATCCCTTAAGGGGATCTATCTCTATATATAATTAACTAACTTCTATATTTCTAGTAATATATATATTAACCTTTATATTATATTATACTATTATACTATTATATAGACTTAAAACCTTATATTATTACAGCTTGTTTAGAGCTAGTTACAGCCTGTTACACTACTTATTACAGCTTGTTACAGTATAATACGGTCTGTTTAATATCTAGTTTTATTTAAGTAGATATTTCTATTTTTATTACCCTAGAGTAAATCTAGTTACTATTTATATATATCTACTTTTTATACTTCTTAGAGATAGAGTACTAGAGAGTAAATCTCTATAGGTCTATATCTAGAAGTAAAGGTTATATTAGATATCTTATATATATTAGAGCAGGGTAGGGCAATTAGCCTAGAGCGAGGTAGTGTGCAGGCCGATTAGAAGATCCTAACCCTAATTAAGTCCGGGGATATAAGCCAGCGTCAATAGGTTCAGAGATAGACACGCAGAATTCATCCTTCATACTTATACCTACCTTCTGATCGAACTAGAGCCTCTCTATGATTTACTTTTAATTGTGATAACACAAGACGATTGGGAGCAATTACCTACCTAATCAGGGCACAATCATGCTTAATCCTATAGTTTAACACTTACGATTAACGTTAATTCTAGACAGATTAAGACAATTTATGTACTAATTAGTAAGGAATCTTGTGTTGCTTTTAGTGGTTATAGTGTTCTATATAGTCACTGCACCGTAAGAGTCCCTTATACCCTATACGCTTTTAATATATAGTAGTAATACTTTAAAGTTATAAATAAGGTTAAATTTAAGGTTATAATTATATAAGCTTTTATATCTAAGTAAAGGTAGTAATAAGAAGAGTAGTAATAATAATAATATCTTTATTAATACTATAAAGTTCTTTAGTATAAAGCTAATAGCTACTATTACTATAATTAGTTTTTATATTTATTACTTTTATAATATACTTATAAGTTAGCTTAATAAAGTATATACTTTAACTACTAATAGTAAGTATTATTACTATATAATAAATTACTATATTTATAAAGTAATTTTTATAATACTAATTAGCCTAGGTTATATCTTTTTAAAGGCTTTATTAGCTAATAAAACCTTATAGTTAGTATATATATTATTATTACTTTAACATATTCTTTTCTAACTTTAGTATAGTAGGTTATAGCTCTTTACTATATAGTATAAGTAGTGTTACCTACTAGCCCTTTAAGCAAGAGGGCTACTATACCTCTTTTATCTTCTAATAAAAAGAAAAAAGAAAAGATAAAGGAAAAAGAAGAGAAGGCTATAAGAAATAAGCTTAATAAGGTAAGATATAAGGCTATTCTAAATGCCTTATCTTTAGTTAGTATTATAAGTACTAAGGCACTTTATATATATACTAATATTAGGAGTATTATACAGAATAAAGTAGCTTTATATAAGATATTACTATATAATACTACTTTTAGTATAACATTACTTTATAATCTATAAACAAAGTAGTATTTCTTAACTATACTAAGGTATATATTATTATAAAAGAGAATATAAAAGAAGATAAGCCTCTTTTAAAGACTTATATAGTAACCTTTACTATATAAATTTTTTATAAAGTAATAGTAATTACTACTTAACTTAACTTTAATATAAAGTAGCTTAATATAATAAATATATTTCTTAATACTAAAAGAAATCTATTTAGAAACGTAATATATTATAAACTACTAAAAGAATATTATATTAATAGTAAATACGTATTGATTATATAAGCCTTATATAGGCTTATTAATATACCTCTTCCTTAGTAAATAAGGTTCTTTAAGAGCTTAAAAAAAACTAAGGCTTTGTCTATTAAAGAAAGATCTATACCTATTTATATCTAAAGATAATACTATATATAATTCTCTTTTATGTTTGTTATATTATTATAATGTTTACCAAGAGAGATAAGACTAAAGATCATAAGATTATTAATAACCTAAAAGAAATATACATAATAAAGAATCTAGGTAATGTAAAATAGTATCTTAGTATTTATATTTATAACTATACTAACTAAAAGATTTATCTTTACTATAATTAGTATATTAATATAATAGTAATAAGGTTTAGTTATAATAATACTACTATACTAGTAATACTATTACTATCTCTTAACTTTATAGTTAATAAGAAAAAGTAAACCAAAGTAACATTAAGTATTATGAAGAGATAGTAAGATTAATTCTTTATACTATAATTATAATTTAACTTAATATTACTTTTACTTACTCTCTCTTATTAAGTTACTTAATAAGTTTAGGTATATAGTATATATATACTATGAAGTAGTATATATATAATATTTATTTATACTTAGTATATATTAATTTACTTAAGTATAATAAGTAATATATAATTACTTTATATAAGTAATTTATTACATACTAATAGTAAGGCTACTTATTCCTTATGTTAAAAGTATATTATATATCGCTTTAAAGTATAAATGTAATAAAAAGTATTATATTAAGTAATAGTAACTATATTTATAACTAAGGCTAAGTCTTTTACTTTTAAGTTTATAATTAAAACGCTTACTATACTATAACATCTTTTTAATATATAAGCCTTTATATAAAGAAAAATATTAAAAGGATATACTATAATTGTTAAGAAATAACTTACCTTATTATAAAAAGGGTTATAATATAATTTTAAATATTAATACTTAAAGTATATAGTTATATAAAGTATATACTTAGAGTAATATTAATATTATATACTTACTTCTAAATAGAATACTTTTAAATAGACTTAAGAAGAATCTTTTATATATAGAATTTAAGCCTATTAAAGTAGTATTAAACTTATAAAATATTCATTAAGTAATAGTAAGTAAAAGTAAAAAAGAAAAGAAGGAAAAAGTAAAAGTAAA
>NW_007361314.1:0-10002 GCF_000149035.1 Colletotrichum graminicola M1.001
AAGTGGCTTCTTCTTGAGTGCGCGGGACCACAGTCGGTTAATTGTAGCAACGTGCCAATACCTTCCGCTTACAGTCTCTGCGACCCCAGCACACCTCGCCTCCGGCCCACCTAGTCGATAAGAATGCTGTAAGTACCATAAGTGTTCGTATTGCGTTCTCCAAACTCATACCGTACTCGTCGAGCAACAGCAGAGCACGCCCACTTGATTGGATGTACATAGATAAATACTATTAACTAAGTACTAACCTTTACTTACTATTAGTAAAAACCTTACTATCTAAAAACTAGCTATAATAAGAAGAAGCTAGATTATCCCTTAATACCCTTATTTAGTAGATAAGCTATTCTAACCTTTAGGTAGTAATTCTAAATAGTATTACCTATAAGAAGGAGTATACACCTTTATTTACTTTAGATTTATAGACTAACCTATAGAAAGACACTACTAGAACTACTAGTTTAAGCGTTATACCTAAACGCCCTAGGAGCTAGAAATATATACTAATTAAAGTTAAAGCCCCTATAAAAGTTATATTAGATTAAGATCTTATAGATTAGTTCTTAAAGCTTAGTATTTTCTAGTAGTTATTACACCCTTAGCCTAGGATATAGGTCTATAACGTTAATACACCTTAGCTTAATTAAAATAAGATAGTATATAAGCTAAAAGATAAGTGTTAGTACTATTACTTTATAGTATATAGGTTTATTAAGGACTATAATTGGTATATAATAAATAAAAGCGCTAAATTAGTCCTCTTAGTGTAAGGATCCTAAAAATATAGGCCTTAAAATAGTAGTATACTAATATCTATAGTACTACTTACTATCTTAAATAATAGCTATTAGGGAGGTTATTCTAATTATATAGCGCTACTTACTTATATTTCTAACTTTAGTAATAACCCTATCTTTAAGTATATTACTAAGGAAATTCTTAATAAATAAATTAGCCTGCCTTAAGAGGCTAAAGTAAACTTTCTAGAAGTAAAATTCTCTAATAATATACTAATTTTAATAATAACTAGGTGTATTTATATAATTATACCTAGCTCTAATTAAAGTTATAGTTCCTAAGCTTTTACTATTAAGAGAAAGTAATTAGATAAACTAATATAAACTACTTTATAAAAACACCTTTAATAATTATATAAAGATTAAGATACCTTATTAGCTAAGCCTACTTAATTTAATATTATTATTAAAATTCTAAGTAAAAAGATAGTAACTGTTAAGAAAGACGTTATAGAACTTAATAAAGAAAATAACCTAATTAGTAATCTAAGATCCCCCTTAGTAAACCTAAAGATAATAATTCTTTAGTGCCTAAAGCTAATAAATAACTATTAAAACCTACTAACTACTTAAACTTCTTTATTAATAAATAACTTAAAAATAACTAAAGAAGTAGACACTAATTAAATATATACTATTAATCTAACTTAAGAAGCTTACTATCTAGCTAAAAAGAAGCTAAATATACCTATATCTCTACTTATATAGCTTCTAAAGAGTATTTAGCTAGAATTCAATAAGGTAATAAGAATAGCCCTTAAGGAATATAGGTACTTTATAAATAATCTAATAGAGGTGTTCCTCCTTACGCCCTTATCCCTAATTAAGCTTACTTTAGAATCTAGCTAAAGAATAAAAGTAAAAGATCTAATTAAGAACTATAACATAGCTATTAGTTTTAAAAAGCCTCTTTTAGCTAAAGTTACTAAAGTAACTTATATTACTTCTTTTTTATAGCTTCTAGATATAGTTATAGTAAAAACGTATCTATAGCTAGAAGTTAGGTTAACTTAGCTTAAAAAGGAATAACTAATACTACTAATTAGTAAAGTCTTAGACTTAAGAGTATAAGTTAATATTTTTATAAAAGAATATATAAAGAATATAGGTATTCTTTATATATATATTACTATATTAATAAAGACTTATAATACTAATAAATATAAATTAAAGTTTAAAAGGTTTTACTATATAAATATCTATATTAATAAGTATAAAATTAGCTTATACTATTTTATTTTAAATATAAAAAATATAATAAATCCTTTATTACTAGGATTACTATTTATAATTAATAGCTAAATAACTTTAAGATAGTTAAGAAGGCTAATTAGTGCCTATATTATAGTAAATAACACTTTATTAAGAATACTATTAGGTGTTATTTAGAAGAATATAGAATTAGAGCTAGCTAGAATTTTATTAAATCTTGATAATTACCTTAAGAAAATTTTAAATGTTAGTAAGTTAAAAGACTAGGTGCTAGTAGCTACTTTAGTACTACTACTAGTAAAACACTTTACCTAGACTTAGATCTTAATAAAGGAGATATAGTTATAATAAGGTTAACTAATTAAGAAGCTAAGGTCTTAATAACTTATATAGTAAAAGATATAATTAAGCCTTATACTACTACTATTTCTTAAATTATAAAAGTTATAGTATAAGGCTATAGGTATTAGCACTTAATATTTAATACTTTAAAAGCTAAGAACTTTTTTTTTATGTTTTACTAAGAGAAGTAATTAGTAATAAGAAAGCTTTAAAAAGGTTTTAAAAGGCTTTTTAGGTAAGTTACTAAATAAAATAAGTAATATAATAAGTAATTAAATTAGTAACTTTAATAAAGGTCTTTATAATATATAAAAAAAAGAAATAAAAGGTCTAACTAGTTAATAATTACCTTTTAGATAGCTTTATCCTAGATAAGGACCTATACTAAAAGCTTAAAAAGATTAAAGCTCTTAAAGAAAAGTTTACTTCTTTATTTAGCCTCTTCTTTAATCTAATTACCTTAAAGTTTTCTAATATCCCTAAATAATCTTATTTTCTCCTAAAGCGCCTAAAAGAAATTACTAATTAGTATACTTACCTCTAACCTAATAAGCTTAGGCTTTTAGAATAGATCTTAGTTAACTATAAGGTAGCGCTAGCCTAGAAGTTTAATAAATATAAAACACTAAACCCTTTAGTAGCGCCCCTATAGGTTATTAAGATAGTTCTTTATAAGGCCTAGGAAGTAAAAAGGATTCTAATTATAAAGGTATTAATCTCTAAAGCTATAGACGTCCTCTAATAGAGAATTATATAAAGTATTATTAAAAAAAGCTATAAGGCGTATTATAACCTATAGTTCTTAGTTCTTAAGAAGAATAGTAACCTTTACCTAATTAACTTAGTAACTAGGTATAATATAGTTACTATTAAAGATACCTAGCTACTACTAAAGGCTAATAAGTTCTTAAAAGATTTTATAATAAATTAACTTATATTATTACTAGACTTTTTTTTAAAGTATAATTAAATTTCTTTAGATAAAAAAGGTTATAACCTTATAACTTTTATAACACTACTAGGCCTTTTTAAGTACTACTACCTACTTTAAGGCGTAATAAACTTTATTACTTAGTTTTACTATATTATTATAAGGATTTTTTATAATTTAATTCCTAAGTACTACTATATATTTATAAATAATATTAGCGTTAAGGGCTTATATTCTAGATATAATAATAAGGCTATCTCTAACTACTTTAGAATTTATTACTTTATTCTTAAGTATTTTTAAAACGTTTATTAGACCTTAACTAATATAAAGCTTTTAAAATATATTATCTCTAGAGCTAAGTTATAATAGTATTAAGAGTCTATAGTAATTACTAAGTACTTATATAGGACCTTTAGTAGAAAGCCTAATTAGATAAAGGTGTTAAAGATTATAAAGTAAATAAAGTGTAAGGACGTTAGGGATATATAATTATTTTTAAGCCTATTAAACTTCTATAAGTATTAGGTTTAATATTCTTTAACGCTTACCTTACGTTTAATAATCTTTTTAAGGAAAATAAAGAAGTTTAAATAAGGTTTTAATTAGTAATTAGTAATATAAACACTAAAAGAAAAGCTAATAATAGGCCTAACCTTAATTACTTTTAACTATAGCCTAGACACTAAATAGATTATTCTTATTACTAATATAAGTAAGGATAAGTAAGGTACTACCCTTAGGTAGTATGTTAGTAATAACCTAGCTATATTAAGGTATAAAAGTAAGATTTAGTATAAGGCTAAGCTAAACTATAATACTAGTAAGCTTAAAGCTAAAGTAGTCCTAATAATACTAAAACGCTTATAAAGCTACTTATTTAGAATTAACTTTCTCTTAAAGACTAATACTAAGGTCCTTATTACCTAGATTAATAAGGCTATAAATAATATACTATTAGTAATAATAACTTATTAGTTAACCTAAATTAGGCTTTTTAACTTTAAAACTAAGTATATACCTAGTAAAAAGAACTTAGCTATAGATATACTATTATAAAAGCCTTTTAGACTATTTAATTATTAAGAAGTAGCTAAAGAAAAAGATATTAGGAATTTAATTAATACTAAGTTATTTAAAATAATAGCTACTAAGAACTTTTTTCAAGGCTTAGTCTAGATTAGACGCTAATTTAAATAGATATAACTTTAATTAAGCCTTAAATATACTATAAGATCTACTAAAATGTACTAAATAGTTTACTAAGTTAAAATAGATTATATACTTTTTACTTACCTTTAAATAGCCTTTAGGGATTATAAATAGTAGATTCTAAAAGTTTTACTTTAAGGCTTTTTACTAAAAGGTTTATAATAAGGCTTTATTTACATATAAGACGTAGTAAAGATTAACGCCTCTTTAAGTAGTTAATAATCTAGCTCTTTAAAAGGCTTTAATTAGCTTGGTGTATAATAAAAGCAGACACTAGGGACATAAGGCTATATACTTCTATCTCTAGGACTTTTATTTTTAAATAGAATTATATAAGGACGTCTAGTTTACTATCTAAGGCTATAATATCTATTAGAAGGCTTATTTACCCTAATTAGATAATATCTATATATTAACTATACCTTTAGCTAGACCTTTTTAATCTATTTATTTTAATATCTAGTATATAGGTAAATAAAAGGTTATTAAGGCTAGGTGTAATTTATTAGGCTAGGTTAAGGTAAAGATCTTTTAGAACGCTATATTGGTAAATATTACTAAGTTTCTTTAGGAGGATATTATTTACTAATATAAAGCTTATAGCACCCTAATTATAAATAAAGATAAAAAGAACTAAGGCTATATTAAAGCCTTAAATAAAAAAATTAAAACCTACTAAAAGGTAATATCTATATATAATCCTTAGGTAAATAGTGTCTTAAAGAAAAGTTATTAAACTATTACTTATACTTTATAGATATAGTCTAATTAAGGTAAGAAGGATATTTATAATATTTTACTTATAGTCTTTTTTAATAATAGGACTACTATACGCCCTAGCTATAGTATAATACTATTTTATATTATCTATAGATATAATATAGTTATACCTATTAAAGAAAGGCTTACTACCTAAAAAGTCTTTAATTAGAAATATATTTAGACTTTAAATAAATAATTTAACTATAAATTAAAGTATTTTAGTAACTATATAAGAATTAAGAAAAGGCTATAAAGATAGTAGCTTAGTATAAAAAGGTTATTACTAATTACTATAATATAAAGTATATATATAGTTAGCACTATAATAAGCTATAAGCTAAAGATTTAGTCTTAGTTTTTAATATACTTAAGAAAACTAATATATTTACTATAAGAAAGACTAACTTCTACTAGTAAGGACTATTTTACATCTACTTAGTCTTACTAAGTAGTACTTCCTATATTCTTAAGAACCTTATAGGCAAGCTAATTATAGGGGTAATATATAGTAAAAGTTACCTAAGAAAATACTACACTAGGGATAATAACGCCTTATACCTTATTAATAAAGAAAGTATTAGAAGTAATATTCCTATAGATATCTAAAGCCTTTTTAGTTAAGACTTCTTATTATCTCCTAATTAAGTGTATATATTCTTTATATAATATAATTAGATAATAAATATAAGAGATAAAAAATAAAAAATAATAAGAAGCTATATTAAGCCTTAACTTAATTCTATAATAATAACTAACTATTAAACCTTTAAGGATTAAAACCTATATACTAATTACCTACTTAACTGATTACTAAAACCTATAAAGCTACTTAAATTATTATACTCCTTAGAACTAGAAGACCTATATAATCCTAACGCACTTAAAACTACTAACCTAAATAGCTAATAAATTTAAAAAGCTAAGTCTAAAGGAATAACTAATAAGACTACTAAAATTATAAAAGTACTAACCAATAACTAAGATTCTAAAGTAAAAAAGAGAAGACTAGAAGCTAGGGGAACACCTAACACTTAACTTTACTCTTTAAGAAGTAACTACTTTAAACTATTAAGTACTAATTAACCTTTAGTGCTTTACTCTCTAAACTACTTAAATCTAAGCTAATTAGATACTACTTCTTATATTATACTAAGGGAGATAAACTAAAACTAGCTACTACTATATTTAAGAGGAGTAAAAAAAGGCTATACTACCCCTACTAGTATAGTAATAATAATAAAAGTTAGCTAGATTAATCTAATTAGTGCTTTTAGGCTTAATAACCTCTTAATACTTTTTCTACTAATAGTTATATTTTTCTTTATACTTATAGTATAAGTAGTTACTATATTAATTATTAAAATAACTTATAATTAAAATATACTTAAAGTATAAAGCTAGGCTTTTAGTTTAACCTAATTAAGTACTAATATTTTTTCAAAAATAAAGTTTATAGTAGCTATAAGTAATTATATTATAAATACTAAACACTTAAATAAGTAGTAAGTTAGTTACTTAAGGACGTTATATAATATACTAAGAAAAATACTTAAAATTGCTATACTAGTTATAATTCATAAATATTTAGCACTAAAACTAGTAGCTTTTACTACTAAACTAGCTAATAATTTTATAAATAACTATACTACTTAGAAAAAAGCACTAAAAGACCTTAGTAGCTTACTTAAGAAGATAATTAAAATAAGGGTTTTAAATTTAAAACTTTAAGTATAACTATCTAAAAGACGCTTTAAGGTTACACTAGAGAGTTATTATAAGAAGCTAATTAGAGAGGTAAGAATTAATAAGACGCTTTAATTAGAAAGGAAAAAGTATACTTATGTTAAGAAAAAGCTTAGTAACTAAGTCAAGTTTAGTACTATATAAGTATATAGTAATAAGCTTAAGAGTTAAGTTAGTAGTTAGCTACTATAGTATAATTATTTACTTAAGCTAAATATTAAAGTAATAAGATTTAGAAAATATAGTAAAGTAGTTAACCTTATTAAGGAAATTTAAATAGGCTAAGGTAGGTTAATAGTTAATTAGAAAAAGGTTATTAATAAAGTTAAGTTAGAAAAAATAAAAGTTAAATTTAGAAGTAAAAAACCTAACTTTATATTATAAGTAAAAAAAGGATTTAATTAACTCCTTTAGAAAAAAAAAGTAGTAAATTATAAGTTAGCCTTCCTTTAGTAAGAATAATTTACTAGCTACTAATAATAAATCTAATAAAATCCTATAAGAAAGGCTAGAAACCTATCTACCCTTAAAAAAGAAAGTAACTATAGTAAAAATAATAACTACTAATTAGAGGACGTTTCTTTAACCTAAGTATAGTTAATTATTTCCTAGTGTTAAAGCTTCTTCCTAGTTACTTACTATTTTTAATTAAATACTATACCTTTTACTAAAAAGTTATATAAGAAAGATTTAGTAATATATTAAGATAAATACTTTTATATATATAATCTTTCTTTTTATTTTTTTCTTAATTTTCTTTTACTTTACTTCTTCTAATTAATCCCCTACTTACTGTTTACTCCTTTTTACCTTTAATTAAGGAGGTTTTTCCCCTTTAGGAGTAGTAATTTATAGGCCTTACTACTTAGTAGCTATATAAACTACTTTTTTTCTCTTTAAATATAACTTCTTTTTTTCTTACTAATAACTAAATAACGTAATTAGATTTACTAACCTAATAAGTCTGCTCCTTTTTTTTACTACTCTTACTACTTACTTAGTTTAAAGTTACTTTAATTAAGATAAAAATAAGATATCTTCTTACTTTAGTTCTTCTCTTACTATATAGCCCTTTTCCTACTTACTTACTATAGGAACCCTATAAATTTAGGACTACTATATAATATAGAACCTAATAAGTAATTTAGTTTATTAATTTAGTAATTAGGACTTAAATTAATATATTAGCTTTTTAACTACTCCCCTAACTAATTAGTATATGCCTTAGAAGTTATAATTCTATAATCTAAACGCCTATATATACTTCTAATAATTTACTATACTAAACTTTTACCTAATACTAACTAGAACTCTATTTACTATTAAGTAAGAAGTATAATTCTTAAAATAGATTATTTAAAAAGACACTAATTAGTTTTTTTTACTTTTTATAAGTAAATTTATTAGATAAGATAACTATTATTAAGAAAAAGATATAGGATATAAAGAGGTATAGTAAATATTAACTAACTACTATAGCCTATAAAGACGCCTAATAGCTTAGATATAGATAGCCTAAAAAGAAACTATAGCTATAATAAGAATTATAATTAGAGGATTAAGTTAGTACTAAAAAGTTACTATTATTTTATACTACTAGGAGAGTATATTAGACCTTAATTAAGAGCTAAAAGTAACTATACCCCCTAGAAAAGTATATAATAATATTAAGTAAAGAACTAATATCTTAGTTTTCTTACTTTTCTTAGTAAAGTATTAACACTTTATAAGAATAATTATTAATTAAAGAAATAGTATAGTCTATTAGTATAATTTAATATAGTATAGAGGTTACTTAAAGGCTTTTTTTATTAATAATATTAAAGCTCTTATAAAGTTCTATATTAAACTTAAAGCCTTATTCTATATACTTAGCCTAATCTATTTTAATACTTATATAGTAAATATAATTTAGTAAATAAGTACTTAGGAATATAGCTTATATATTACTAAATTGTTTTAATTAGCCTTTTACTTAAGCTTAATATACTTTACTTTAACTAACTTTTAAGATAATAATTATTCTTAAAATGTTAACTATAGTAAAAAAGTATAGCGTTACTAAATAACTTAGATTAGCTTAGAGTTCTAGTTTATTAGAAATAATACCTATAATATGATATATTAAATACTTAGTGCACCTTTAGAAATATAGCTTAATAAAAAAAGTAATAAAAGCGTTAAGAATAAGGCTATAATTAGAGAACTCTAAGTGTTATATTAAGCTTTATTTAAAGTATTAACCTAAACTAAACACTAATATAAGAACTATACTCTAGAAGCTTAAAGTTTAACCTTAATATAGACTTTAATACTATAGACTTTAACCTAATAGACTGAAAGTATAAAGTTAAATAAAAAACTAACCTTACTATAAGTAAGAAGCTTACTAGAATATAAAGTAAATTAGTATAGCTAAATAGAAATAAGGTAGGTCTTAATATATCCTAAATACCTCCTCTTTATAATTAGAGAGTAAATAGTTTAAAGCTACTAGTAGTTTACCTAATTAGACTTACTACACCTTAATTAAAAATAGTATATTTATTATTTAAACTATTATTTATAAAGGATATTTTATCTTAATATAGAAGTCTAAAAAAGAAAGTTAGGGTTATAGAAAACACTTTATTTCTTAAGCTACTACTAAAGGGAGTCTAAAAAAGATAAAAAGAAGTAAAAGAAAATATTATAAAAAAAATAATAATCTAAATAAAAGAGATAAAAGGCCTTATATATTTAGTATACTTAACGCTATACTAATTAGTAAAGAAGATATAGTAATATAAACTACTAGCTAAGTAAGTATATACTTAACTATAAGTAGTAAAAGTAAGTTAACTAGTCTAAAGCCTTAGTAGTAAAGGCTATATTTACTATATAGGTATATACGCTATAGTACTTACTATTAGGGCTAAAATAGTAAGAAGGCTAGGCTAGATATAATATAAGAGTTAAGTAGAATTAAGCTAATAATATAAATAGAGATAAAGACTAAAATAG
>NW_007361315.1:0-9899 GCF_000149035.1 Colletotrichum graminicola M1.001
CTACTTAGTAATAATAGTATTACTAACTAAGATTAACTACTAAGTAGTAATAGGCTCTCTTTAGCTAACCTTAGCCTTAATTAGGCTAAGAGCTATTAATTAAGAGTGTTATTACCTCTTAGATAGGAGTTAGTAAGTTACTTTTATATTTATAGGCGCTTAGGGTGTACTAGTAATAAGGCCTTAGGTAGTGTAGTTTAAATAAGTTATATATATACTAGCTATCTTACTATCTTATATATTAACTTCTTACTTAGTTTTAATAGTGCCTTATAGTAGAATTAAACTACTAATCTTCTTATTATTAATATAGTAGTAATTCTTAATAATAAAATAATAACTAAATAATAAAATTAACTTAAGATAAGTAAGAACTAATAAAACTAAAATAAATAAAATAAGACTAACCTAATTAGACGTATAGATATATATTTAACTTTAAAGAATATAACTAAATAAAAGAAAAAAAACGTAAAGCTTAATACTATCTACTAGTAATATAAGAGATAAGACTAGACTTCTATACACTAGCCTCTCCTTATTTATAGAGAACTACTACTTACTATATAAATAGTAATAAGAGCTATTACTACACTAAGATAAAGAAAGAAAAAGCAGTATATAGACTTTAATACTAAAGAACTTAAAATAGTAACTATATTACTTAAATATTACCTCTTTAGTCTAAAGTATAACACCTTAATAACTTCTAACCTAACTAAATCCCTTTTTATTACATAATTTTATAGTATTATTAGTCTAATTAGGCTTAAGCTAATCTTTAATTATAAAGAGTAGCGTTCTATAGTTAATAAAATTATAATATAAAGATATACTTAAGCTTAAAGCCTAAGCTTTAACTTTATTTTTACTACTATTTACTAAGTAATATAGTAATAAGTAAAGGTTTATACTTAGAAAATAATATATAACGCCTTTTATATACTAATTAAGGTTATACTACCTTAAAAATAATAATATTACTACTTAAAACCTCTTTATATTTATACTTTTTACTAAAACACTTTTTTCACTATATACTACTAGCTCTTAACTACTAAGATACCTAATACTATTTTACTATCTTAAGCTTAAACTTTACACCTAAGGCGTCTAATTAGACTACTACTAGCCTAAGTAAGTCCTTCTAAAGATACTATAAAACCTAAGTATTTAACTTTAATTTAGACTTAAGGTAAGTAAGAAACTTTAGTATATTAAAACCCTTTAAGCTATAAAAAAGAAAATAAAAAGCTAAAAAGAACTATCTTAGTTAGTTTAATTAAAATAGTAAGACCTTTTTAGTAACCTTTAGTTAAATAACTTTTAAAGACTAGTATATCCTAATAGCCTAGAACTATTACGCTTAGTAAGATATAATAACTAAGTTAGTTACTTCTATTACTATTAACTAAGAACCTTTTTAGTATAAGCTTAAAAACCTCCTTAGTGTCTAGCCTTAAGTATTTATTAAGATACTTTTTTTTAGATCCCCTAAAGTACTTACTTTTAATAGTTATAATATTATTAACTTTTTAAATAAGTATAAAGTGCTTAAAAGGTTAGCTAGCTACTTAAATTAAAAAAAAGTAACTACTTTACTATAGTACTTACTTAAGGAATACTAAGTAACTATTAAGAATAAGGCTAGTACTTATACTTAGGCCTAGCTTAAGGACTACTTTTTAAAGACCTATAGCCCTCTTAATAAAGAAGTTATTTTTTAACTTAATTACTATATTAAGGACCTACTTTAAGGCTTCTTAATTAAAGATAATAACCTTACTATATTAACTAAGTTATTTTAAAAAGTTAAAAGTATTTAAGAGAAGGCTTATACTTAAGTAAAGCCTATTATACTTACTTAAAAGCTAATTAAGCTTTTTATAAGGTAATATACTAAGGGAATAATTTAAATAGTAGCTTTATAAATAGGTATAACCTTTACTAAGCTCTTTAAAAAAAAGACTTTAGTTTTTTTAAAAAGTATATATTAGCTTAAATTAGTTAAAAAATAAAGTACAAAAACTACTATAGTAATTCTAATATAATAACTATTAGTATACTTATTATAGCCTAGGCTAGTGTTATTAAGACTAAGACTAGGCCTAATTAAGGTATTATAATAATCCTAACTATATTAAGAACTACTAATATTTATATTCTAGCTAATCTAGTTACTAAGCTTACCTAAAAGCCTAAGTCCTTAACTATAATACTAAAAGGTAATATTAGTAGCTAGAACGTAATTAGCTACTTACTAGTAGCTACTTAAAACTATAATATTACTAAAACTAATAGCTAACTAAGGCTTTAGTCCTTAGTACCTACCTTACTTATATTCTTCTTAAGGCCTAGGTTTATTAAAAGTAACCTTAATTAGTATTAGTATAATAGTTATAATAATAAATAATACTAAAAGTGCTTTTAGTTAAAAGAAAGTAAACTTACTAGCTTAGTTCTTTTAAATTAGTATATTTATAAGTATAGTTAGTTAAAAAGGCTTAATATTAAAGTTAATAAAGTCCTTAATACTATTATTAAAAATAAGAGACACTAGTACTTACTAAATTAAATTAGTATCTTTTAGTGTTTAGTAAATAACACCTTATTCCCTAAATCTACCTAAGTAGCTAAAAGAATACTTAATTAAAGCCTTAAGAGGCCTTAGTAAGTAGAAATTAGGTCTTACTAACTATAAGGCCTTTAAGACGCCTAAGTTAACTTAGTTAGATATATCTTAAATAGCTTAACTATATATATAAATATCTTCTTAATAAATAAAGCCTAAATTAATACTATAACCTACTTATAAGTAACCTAACCTTAAGCTTTACTTTATAGGCCTAATTAAGTAAAGCTATATACTATTTACTAAGGATATATTAATAAGAACTAGTCTTAATATAATAGTAACACTAGTACTAAATCTAAGGTTAAATATATAAATATTAACTAACGCTACTAACTAGCGCCTTTAGGACCTTTTAGTCTAACGCCTTACCTTAAGTAAAGCTACTTATAGCGCCTTTAGACCTAGTAATATTTAGAAAAAAGGCTATAGTAGTAAACCTTACTAAGCTCTCTATACTTAAACCTTAAGCCTTATAAAGACTAAGAAGTAGAATATATACCTAATTAAGATAAAATTAATAAATAAGTAGTATTAGCTTAGGCTGTTATAAAGGAATTTAAAAGGAATATTTTAATTTTACTTAATATAGCTTTAAGGGTATAGCCTTAGTTTAAGAAGGACGCTATAATAATAATTTAGAAAATACTAAATAGTAATAAATTCTTTAATATTTACCTTAAAGCACCTACCTACTTAATTAAGAAGGTTAAACCTTATAAACGTTAAGAAGTCTATACCCCACTCACCGACTGGTTAAAGGCGCTGCGAAAAGAAATCTTAGCTACTTATAATAAGAGCTTACTAACCTTTAGTACTAAGTAAGCTAAAGTTATAATAACTAAAGTAATTAACTTTTAGACTATTAAGTTAATTATACTTACTTTTATAGTACTATACTTTATTCTTAACGTTTATATTAGTAGCTTTTAGCCTAATTAGAATAACTATATTAAAGTAATTATTAATAATAGCTTTTAGACTAATATTATATTAAAGTTATATACTTTAAAGTATAGGCTAGTACTTATACTTATAAGACTAAGGATAAAGACCTTTAATCTAGCTATACTATAAATAAACTTTTAAGAAGTTACTATAGTACTAGTCTAAGTAAAAAGTTATTATATACTAACTTATATATTTATTACTAATAATAATTAAATAAGTAATTTATTACTTCTTAAAGGACCTTTTTATTTATACTTAGAAATTAACTTCTTATATAAAAATAACTAAATTATAGTAATCTTGTTAAGTAAAAATATATAGCTTTATATACCTATAGTATTTATTAACTTTAATAACTTAAGATTACTTTTAAAGTATATTCTAGCCTAAGACTAATATATTATAGAAAATAATAAAACTCTTCTTAATTAAGGCTACTAATATATTATTGTAGAAAACTAAAGTTTAGTAAAGACCTTAGGACTTTTACTAAAATTCCTAGAATTCTTAAATTAATAATAGAAAATAATAATAAAGAAATAGTACCTCTAGATAATAAAGAGGTAAATAACTTTATTTAAGTAGCTTTTACTAAGTTATTAATACTTACTACTAAAGGGATAGTAAATATAGCTAAGGCTATAGAAAAGTATACTAAGTGTAACTACTAATATATTCCTCTAAAAGAAAAAGACTTTTACTAAGATTTAGATTACCTTAATTAAGTATAAAAAGTAAAAGTTTTCTTTTCTTAGGCTACTATAATTTAAAATAAAAAAAAGCCTCTCTTCTTAAGTATATTATAAATACTTTTAATAATATTATAAAAGTATAAATAAACTAACTAGTTCTTTAAGCCTTACTTAAAAAAAAGGCTATTTTCTTTTTATAGCTAGCCTAATTAGCCTAAAGTAACTACTTAGGTGTTTACTATATATAAATCTAAAGATAAAAAGATTTATCCTTAAGATAATATTCTTTTTAATAGATTTAGTTTTAAAAGAGACCTCCTCTAGAAAGTTAAGAACTTAATAGAAGCCTAGAAAATAATATAACCTAATATTAGCCTTTTTATAAGCCTTATTATACTAAAGTTTTTATTTATTAAGCCTTACTTATACCTAAAGCCTAACTAACTTAAATATAAGGGGTTAGCCTAGTTACCTTTTATAAGGCTATATATAGTGTATTTTAGGCACTTAGTGCCTAAACTAATTAATCTTTTAGTAATACTAAAATAGTCTATTAACAGGCGTAGCACACTACCTATACCTTTATAATTGTTTAGGCACTAAGTAGGTCTTCTAGCTAGACAGGGGTAAGGTTTAAATCCTAACTGTTACGCGCTCTCTTTAGTGTAGGCCTTAAGGGGCTAGAGGTTATTAATTAATAGGTTAGTTAGCTAGGTATAAATAAGGGGCAGCTTACGTTAGGCTTAGAGGGACTAATATGTAATAAGTAAGCCTAGCGCTAGCTAGAGGTCCCCTAGCTGTTACTAGGTGCCAGGCGGCTAGGGCCTTTAGGGTTAACATAACCTTGTGCTCTAGCGCACGGTTACTAGCGCCAGTGCAAGCGACTTAGGACGCGTCGTATTAGAAGGGGGGTAATTGTAAGGGGTTAGCCTAGTTAGCCTTTATAAGGCTATATATAGTGTATTTTAGGCACTTAGTGCCTAAACTAATTAATCTTTTAGTAATACTAGAATAGTTTATTAACAGGCGTAGTACACTACCTATACCTTTATATTAAAGTACTAATAGTAATAATTAGTTATCTAATAAAAAAGAAAAAGACTTTTTTTTAGTAGTTTTACTAAACTATAAAGCAGTACTTTCTTAGGAATTTAAGGAATATAGCTTTATTAACTATAAAGTAGCCTTACCTTAAGTAATTAGGACTATACTTTATAAAGCCTATAAAGAAAAAGGAATTTTAATCTAAAAAGCTCTAGAAAGTAAAGCACTAAAGATTTTTTATACTTAACTCTAGAAGAAGATTCTTAAGGAAGGCTATAAGGTAGTCTAAAACCTTTAGTTTCTTATTAAAAAAAAAGATAAATCTTACTACCTAATTAATTTAGCTACTTATATAAATAGTATTATAATCTAAAATACTTTTATACTTTTAGAAGTAAAGAAGTTCTTAAAAGATTTTAGTATATATAAAATACTTTTACTTTTAGGTATTTAGTTAAGATATAATTAGGTTTTTTTAGTAAAAAAAAAAGATTTAATTATATTTACTACCTTACTTAGCTTACTTTATATATATACCTTATTATAAAGAGGTACTAACTTACTAGTATAATTTATATAAATTATAATAAGGATTCTTTATAACTTTATTTTTTACTATTACTACGTTTTTCTTAATAATATTATTATTAAAGGCTTTCTTATAACTTATAAAAATAAATACCTCTTTAATTAACTTAGTATTTAGTAATATATTTATAAGTATATTTAAAATATTAACTAAGTAATCGACTGATGCGTGCGGGGGTAGTTACCGGCTTGCATTGAGTACTTTTGCATACCGCTTTGGCGGGCGATTCTCCTACTGCGCCAGGCACCTTGATCGGGTGTAATTGAAATCTTGCATCCGGTAGAGGAGGCAACGGCAGATTCGGTGAGGCTGCTATTGGGTCCTCTAATGCACTCAAGGTTACCTCCCGAATTCGAACTGACTAGGCAGGCCATACTAAGCTAGAACCACGTGAGGTTGACCCGATCAGACGGTAGTTGAGCAACTTGCATGCCCTAATTGCCTTATGCATCACAGCTGTGCACAATACCCGCATATGGTAGCCTATCAAGACTCTGCGGAATACACTGACGGACCAGTTTGGCATATCCTTTGGCCCCTCCCATGGATAACCGCAGGACGACCAATGTACCCGCGGCACTCTAAGAATTTATAGGCGACGGTGTAGACGCGAATTGAATATCAGTCTTCGAGGTGGTGGCAGCCTGTTCCTAGGACTTTTAAATATTAAGTTATCTAGCTATACTATTACCTTAAAGACGTTATAGTAGTTATAAAAAATAGTAACTATTATAAGGTATTTTTATAGCTCTAGAGGCTATAGCCTTAATTAGGTAAATATTATTAAGATCCTTAAGTAGTAAGAGTATTTAAGTCTTATAGAAGTTTAATCTTTTATTAGTATAACTAGCTTTTATAAGGTCTAAATTAATAAGTATTTTAAAATTATAATTTACTTCTAAAGGCTTATAAAAAAGAATATAATATTTTAGTAAGGACCTAATTAGGCTACTATAATAGTACTATTTAAAAAGAGACTTACTTTAGTACTTATTTTAATTTTTATTAACTATAGCCTTATAGTAAGGTAGCTTATTATTAGAACTAATATATTATTTATTAGCTAGAAGGCTTATTTTAGCTAAGTTAAGGACACTAAGTAAGTAGTAGCCTAATATAAAAGTAGTATTTAGTAAGGCTTTAAACTAAAGTATAACTTTAGTAAGCTTAAACTATAAGTAGTTTTAATAGCCTTAAAAAAGCTTTAGAACTATATTTATAGTATAAAGTTTTTTTTAAAGATAAATACTTAAGTCTTAGTAGTCTAGCTAAATAGTAGTACTTATAACCTCTTAAGAGCCTTAATTATAAAGTAAATTATATATATCTAACTATTTAACTTTAAAGTTAAGTATATTTTAAAAATAAAGAATATTATTATAAACACTTTTTCTTAAAAGCTTCTAAAGTAATTTAATCTTAATAATTATAAGACCTTTAATTAAGTTAAAAACTTTATTAATTTTAACTTTTACTTTATCTTTATTTATATAGTTTATACTTTTTTTTTCTAAATACCTTTAAGTGTTTTTACTTTTTTACTATCCTTAATATATAGCTTTACTTTAATTACTTTTAGTCTAACTAAACTAAGTAAATAGCGTTCTATTTAAAAACCTTAATTTATTTAAATAGTATTTTAGTTAAAGACTATAAGAAGTTTAAGACTAAAACTTAGTAATACTTAGTAAGAGATAAGTACCTCTATATAAGGCTAACTAAAAAGCACCTTATTCTTTAGAGACTTATTAATAACTTAGAAATCTAAGACTACTTAATTAGGTATACTTATTCTAAATTAAGACACTAAGAATATAATATAATATTTTACTAGTTTATATTATTTTACTCCTAGAAAGATATATACTACTATATCTAAGCTAGTATTATATCTTACTAGCTTTACTAAAAAGCCTAATTAGCCTATATAAATAACTAATATATTAAGATAACACTAAGAGAAATACTTTTTATAAAGATTTCTCTAAATATTTAATAGATTAGCTTATAGGCCTTAGTTAAAGCTTACTATAATATAATAAAATAAATTAAGGTAAGGTAACTAGCTAAGCTGAGATCTAATTAAGTAGTAGACTCTATTTAAAAAGACGTTCTCTACTACTATAGTATTTATAGTTAACTCCTTATTAATAGAGGCTTAAAAAATAAAAAGATAGTAAATACCTTTAATACTAAATGTAAAGTTATAAAGAAAGTTATCTTAATATATAACTCTAAAGTAAATAAGGTTAATAAATAGGAATATAAGCTAATTACTTATACTATCTTAACTTAGTTAGAGGGGGAAATAAAAGACTAAAGATAACTCCTTTTTATAGTGCTTTTTATAAATAGGACTACTATTTAGGTACTTATAAGATATACCTCTTTTTCTTTTACTTATAGCTATAAAGCTATTACCTTAATTAAGAAATCTATAGTAATATAGAAGGTATTAGACTAAAAATAAGTTTATAGTCTTAATTAAGAGCTTATAACTAGAATTTACTTCTTTTAATAGCTATATAATAACTAAGAAACTACTATAAGGAATATTATAACTATATACTAATAAATAGTAAGTTAATATAATAATAAATATAGTTACTTAATTAGACTTTTAAAGCTAGAACTAAAAGACTTTATCTTTATTTTTAATAAAAAACATACTATTAATAAATTTAAAGTAAAAAAACTTTAATTTTAATACTAAAGCCCTCTTTAAATCTACTTTATCTTTAATTAGTCTAGTTCCTATTACCTAAAAACACTTAAGGGAGAATTAATTACTTAGGTAACTTATAGTAAACACTACCTTAAAAGATATTATAAAAACACTTCTAGCTTTTAGGAATCTAAGGACTTTTTCTAGGCTTATTAAAAGCTTAAGGATAAACTAGCGCCTTATATTCCTACTTAAGATTATTAAGATAAACTATAGGAATTAGACTATACCCTTAAGCTTAATTAGGCTAATAATATTATCTTTATATATATAAAGCTAGTGTAATTAGAACTAAAAAAATAAAAATAAAACACTTTACTAAAGACTTACTAAATAGAAAGTAATTATTATAATATTAATTATTACCTAGATATTAGTAGTATAAATTAACGCTAATATAGCTAGGATAACTATAGCTAATTTACTATAGATCTACTAGATCTATAGGGTTATTACGTAGTTAATTCGCTACGTAATCCTATAATAGTTTCCCTCTTTACGTATAATTTAGAACTAGTAGTTACCCTTATTATTTATTACTAGCTATTAATATATATAGTTAACTATATTACTACCTTAGTAATAACTAATACTAATTAGTAGTTAAACTTTATAGTAAATACTACTATAAGATACTATAGATTAGTAAGGTTAACATAAGAAAAGGTAATTTCTATTATTAATTATCTATAGAGGCCTAAAGTAAGCTTTTACTAAAAAATCTCTTTATAAATACCCTTATAATAAGGTTATACTATATGCCTATTACAGGTTAATTTGTATTACCTAGTAGTTATATCCTCTTAATATAGTAAAAGCGGCGTAGATTTACGTTATTTATATAAGTAAATTAACTTTATTACTATATAAGAAGTCCTCTATCTAACTATAAAAAACACCTTACTTTATATACTAACTTACTGTTAATTAGTAACTATTTACCCTTTACCTTCTTTTTATTATAAGCCTATAAGCTACTTTAATGTATAATTCCTAGTGGTACAAGAAGGGTCCGGGTTAGCTAGACATCAGTGTTTCGGAAATGGGCACCCGGTGATTACCGTGCCACCCAGCAACAAGGGGAGTGTCGCCGAGCATGAGTTCTATGCCAGTGCGGTCTTATAAGGTAGAATTCAGCGGCCAATCCGTATTAACACTTTGAGGATGTTAGACGTACAGATGCTTCACAGATAGAATCCGGTCAAGCCATGTTAGCAGAACCTTGGGATCCCTGGGCCGAACACTACTAGCCGAACGCTCCGGACA
>NW_007361316.1:0-9877 GCF_000149035.1 Colletotrichum graminicola M1.001
AGTCGCCCAGCAAAATTCTTAATGGTGTGCTTTGACTGGAATAATCTGGTCGTAACTGAGTTCGGCTCTCCTAGTTTTCCGGTCGTGGCGACCCTTGTCGAGCCACATAGAGATTTGCCATCCAGAAATCGATACACCTCTATATGTGTAGGCTGTTGTTTGTTGATTCGACGTCGCAAAAGGCCAAATTTGCGCTGAGATGCCCGTGGTGGCATGCTTAGGGACATTAGTTAACGGAAAATGCTCAAATATCTTGTGGTACTCGATAATCAGTGGCGGCCTAGGTCCGTAGATTGTGTAGAAATGGAACGCAGAGGCTAATGATGTGAGGGGTTAGTCTAGGATAGTACTAAAGAATAAGGTGATATATATTTTTAATTAATTTTATATAATCTAGTTAAATTTACTTATAGAAATAATTAAAATATAAGAAGATATAGTCTGCTTACTATAATTATCTGCTTACTATATATATACGTTACTACTAAGTTCTATTATATATATATTAAAATTACTAGGCTTAGTAGTATAGTTAACTATATTTATTAATAGGTAATTAATAAATAATAATAGTATATACTAGTTCTAAATTATATATAGAGAGTAGAAACTATCTATAGGTGTTATATAGTAAACTTACTAGGTAATACCCTATAGATCCCCTAGTAGATCTATAGCTAATTAGCTATAGTTTATCTAGCAGATTACTGTTAATTATAACGCTAATAATCTTAGTAATAGTTAATATTATAACACTAGTAACCTTCTAAAGTACTATAAATTACCCCTATTTTCTAGTTGCCTATTAAGGGCCTAAAAACATAGTAAAAAGCAAAAGCTAAAAAGTATTTAATACTTTTTAGGTATATAAACTATTATATATATAAAACCTATTTAGTTATCTATATATTTAATTAGCTATTATTAACTAACCACTTTAACGCCTTATTTAGTAATAACTTTATAAATCTATCTACTAGGTTATCCTCTACTTATATCTATTAGATCTTATAGATCTTATATAACTAGTAAAGCGCTATAATATTAATCATAAGTCACTTCTTCTTAGTAGTACTAAGCTCTATAAGGCACTTATAGAGGGAGTATAAGTTAGTATAAAGGATTATTAGGATTTATAGTATCTTAAGGTAGTTAGTAATTATTATAAGTGTAGTACTAATTATATATATAACGTTAGCGCTAGTAACTATACTATAGACTTTAGAGGCTATTATAGTATACGTAACTGTTTTATACTTTATTAAGCTAAAGTAAATAATATTACTAGTAAGTGTAAATCTTTTCTTATTAGTAGTAGGTTACGTAACGTTACGTTTATTAGTAAGTATAATAATAAAGATAAGTTATAAGGTAAAGTTATTATTATTTATAAATAAGCTATTAATAAATATAAAAAGCTTTATAGTTATAAAGTTAATAAGCTAAAAAGAGGGCTGTAATTAAGATAACTTATTTACTATTTAATTTAGTAATTAAGAGCCTTAATCTCCTTCTCTATAGGCTCTTAGTGTTATATAGTAACTAAGTAGTTAAAGCACGCCTTAGGTTAGCAGATTAATATAATATATACTCTATATACCCTTTACTAAATAAAATCTTACTTAGCAGTAAGTAAATTTATATTAATAAGTTAAGGCTTTATACTTTAATTCTTTTAGTAAAAGTTTATCTTACTATTATAGCTAAGAGAAAATATACTACTATTAAAGGGAATAAAATTATTAACAGTTAATAGTTACTTAGGCTTTATAGTGAAAGCTACCTTCTTAAGCCTTTTCTTCTCTTGAGTAAAGAATCTATTATCTATAAGACTAATTAAATTATCTATTTATATACTAATAATACTTAAACCTTTACTATTAGGTAATAAAATTAGTAGGTAGAGGTTAAAGGTTAATAAATCTATCTAAAGATTCTCTTTATAGTAGTAGTTATATATAGCCTACTAGTAGGTGCCTGCCTTAGTAGTACTATAAAGCGGCTTTATTACCTTTATAATAGAGTTACTAAGGTAGAGATAGTAGATCTATATAAGAAGTCTTATAAGGATTATATAGTTAAGCGGTGTTATAGATTAGGTATTAAAAATAGGCGGCGCAACGAGCTACTAACAAAAAGGAAAGAAATAAATAAGTAAGAAAACCACTACTGCCTATAATAACGTCTAATAATAATAAAACAAATATAAATAGGTAGGTCTAGTAATTCTTAGACCTAATAAAAAGGGATTTTAAAAAGAAGTTAAAGGTTAACAGCATAGCATTTAATATAACAATATATATCCTATAAATAAGATATATAGTAATACCTATATATAAATTATAGTTCTAAAGTATTAAGGATAATAGATATTTTTTTCTTTTTCTTTAAAAAGCCCTATAAATCCTTTTATCTACTAACTTAGGTCGTCCCTATAGCCTTATTCCTTTTTTAGGTTAGCTTCTATAATAGGTAACTATATCTACTGTCCCTATTATAATCGTCCCCTTAGACCTCTTCCTGTATCCCTAAAAGAAAAGTCTAACTTATTTATAGACCTATCTAAGTAAAAAGAAGTAACTATAGATAAAAAAAAAGAAAAAGAAAAAAAAAGAATTTAAATATATTAACACTTCCTATAATAACTAATTTACTTTAGAGGCTTAGGACTAGCTAGGTAAGTAGTCTTACTACGTAGTCTATAATACTTTATTATTCTTCTTATTCTATTAGTAGTATTATTTGCTTTATCCTATTTAAGACCTTAATATAGTCTAAACTAACCTTCCTAAGAAGAGGGATAACTAAAGTTATAATAGTAGACGTAGCTTAAAGTATTGGCCTCTAGCTACTTCTAATAATTAATTCTTAGATTAATAAAGAAATTATAAAGATAATACTAAACGTTTAATAGACACTAAATAGGGGGATATTTTAGTTAAAAAGTGATAGTCCCTTCTTAAGAATTATTATTATTATTACTATATTAGTTAATTATAATACTAATTATCTATTATAAAGTCTTATCTTTAAGTAATCCTATAGGTAGAGGTGTTAAAAGTAAACCTTTATTATTATCTTTTATATCTTAGGTCTATAAATTATTAACTATATTAATACTAGGTAGTATTAAAGAGTAATTAGAAAAAATAATATTATTTAAGAAATTATTAATAGACTACTCTACTTTATATAAAGAAGGGTTATTATTAACCCCTAGGATAATAATAAAGTTAGCTATAATAGCTAATATTAATTACTTTATAATTAGGGTAAGTTTCTTTTTTTTATTATTAGGGCTGTTCTTAAATATCTCTTTTACTTATAACGCTAAATTTAGGAGACAGGACACTAAGTTAAAAGAAATATTAAATCTACTTAGTAATATAGGCACTATAAGTATAATTATTAGGTTACTAGGTCTTATTAATAATATAGGAAGAGAATCTAATAATTAAAAGAAGTTTAATAAGAGCACCTAGATAATAGTACTACGTTATTAAACTATAAATTATATTTATAAATCTGCTATTAGATTTAACACTCTAAGAAGAATTAGTATAAAAGACTTAGCTATTAACTTAGTTAACTACTAGGGTAGCCTAATAAAGATTATTATAGTTAATTAAGAAGATTAAGGTACTTAAATCTATTACTTCCTATTATTAATAAATAACTATATTAATAGTGTCTCTTATAACTAAATAACCTATTACCTATCCTAATCTAAAAGAAGGTATATAGAAGTTAAGCCTAGAGCTAAGAAGTATATAATTAATAAGGGCTATAACTTTATTACTAGTAAGGTTTTCTTAGCGTTATAATATCCTTATAGTATTATATAGACTTAAAGTATAGTCTATTTTACTATAGTAAATATCTTAAGTGCCTTTTTTAAAGAATTACCTATTACTACTAAATTATTAGACTATATATATATAAGATATAAAAGTGTAGTTATTACTAGGAGATATATACTATTTAGTAGCTAGTAGTAACTTTAGATTATTATTACTTATAATCCTCTTAGATATAATAATCTAGTAGGCCTTAAGTTAATTACTTTTTCCTTAGTATTTTAAACTATAATTAACTAACGCTATATAAGGGGACTTTAATACTATAGGTACTCCTCCTAAAAGGTAATAGTTATATTTCCTTGTTTACTAGGTGCCTATACTTTTTAATTCTTATATTACTACGGCTTTATATATTAAATTCTAGATATTAGCTCTATTTAAAGTAACCTTTTAAGAGATAAAGATAGTCTTAATAGTTATTAATAGGCTAGGTATTATATTAGGTAAAGATTATTTCTTAGGCTGTTTTAGTAATAAATTATTAATCTATATAGTATTTTTAGATCTATTACTAAGAATTAGTAATATTCTAGTTATTAAGACGTCTATAATATTAGTAGTATTAATAAGTACCCGGGATGGTAAATAATTCGCAACGTAAGTCTATCTTCCGAGGCCTCAGGGTGTAAGAAATGTACCTCGATGGCTAACAGTTCCTAGTTACTTTAATTAGATTACTAGTAATTAATCTATATCTACTAGCTAGGAATTATATTCTTATTAGTAAAGTTAAAGGAAAGATAGTTTAACTAGTGTATCTTAGAGATAAGAACAGACTATAACAGGGGATAAAGGTTACTAGTATAAAGAAATCCTCTAACCTAGTCTAGAAATTATAAGCCTAAAGCCTATATAAAAGTATCTAACTTACTAGTGTTAATAATAGTAAGCTAGTAGTAAATAATCTTCTCTAAGAAAAAGGAGATATTATTATATAATTAGTAGACACTATTAAGAAGTAATTTTATTTAGTCTTTAGCTTTACCTTTTGCCTACTAGTTATTATAAAACTAGGCTTATCTATCTTACTAATTAATTATTAGACCTAAATAGATCTAATTTTATTTATAAAGTATATAAAGACTAAAGACTATAAAGGTGTAATCTAGTAAAGATCCCTAGATATATAAGAGTCCCTCTTTACTACTATAGTATTATTTACCTCTAATAAAATAATAAGCTATTATAGTAGTAGGTAAGAATTAAGAAAAGTATTATAGGCCTACTAAAATATTAATACCTTTAGGGGCTACCTCTACTTCTAATATACTAATTAGATTATATAATCCTATAATATAGGCTTATTAAGCTTAAGGAGAAATATTATAGCTATAGTTTATTAGCACTACTTTCTAATTCTTAACTAGTTCTTTATAAGTAAGCAGATTACTAATACCTATTTAGTCTAAAGTATTTATAGACATAAGGACGCTAGGATTAATTTAACTAGGCTATAGTAGATTCTTAACGTTAATCTAAGTAGCGTTTATTTTAACGTTATAGGCTTTATAGAACTTATTTTTTAATACTTTCTTAGGTAGAGAGATAAAAAGAGAATTAGTGTTAGTGTATATAGCGTTTATAGTCCTTAAAGTCTTTACTTTTATATTCCCTAGGTCTAGGTTTTTTAAGACATACTAAAAAGATATAGTAGGTAGTAATTAACTATTAAAGCTAATATTAAAATTAGAAGAGTAGAACTATATACTTAATAGGATTTATAGATTTAATCTATTAAAAGAAATAATAATTACTAAAAAGTTATTTAGTAGTTAAAGAAATAGTTATTTTATTAAAGGTAAAGTAGGTAATATTAATAAATTTAATAGTAGTAAATTATATATAAGAATAAAAAGAAATAAATATAAGAATAAAGAAAATAATCCCTTAATCTATTTATCTATATAGGTAGAATAAAGAATAAAAAAGGAAAATAAAATAATTATAAATATAAGTTCTTATTAAGTAATTTTAAAAGAAAAGTAAAGTAGGTAAAAGAAAAAAAAAGAGGCCTACTTCTTATTTACTAGGCCTATAAAATTTACCTTTATTACTACTTACTCCCTTAACATCCTACTTATTAATCCTTCTCCTTTTTAACTATAATTTTTCTTTACTAAAAATAAATATCCCTTTTTAATTATTATACTATTACGTCCTATTATTATTAACCTTTATTTTCTTTTACCTTTAGATTTCTTTTCCTTATTATTAGCTACTACCTATTTAGGTCTAAGAATTACTAGCTATAGTTATAGCAGATTATAGCTTCTTTATAAGTATTATTAAAAATACTAACTAAACTTATTCCTAAGAGCTTCCTTTAGATTATATACTTTAGTTATTAAGAGCTAATACTTATATAATACTAAGTACTAAAGTTAATAACTTACCTAAGTACGTCTTATATAGTAATAATTAACTTTAGGTCTATAAATTATAATTTAAATACCTAGAGGTAATTACTAATACTATTATAGGCTGCTATATTACTTACTTAGTTACTTCTATATATTCCCTAGAATAAATACTTTAAAGTTATCTTAATACTATAGATATAGCTAGATAAAGCCCTATTTATTATATAATTAGCTTTCTAGTGTACTATACTAGGTCTTAAGGACTTTACGTTAGTCTATAGTTACACTTAGGGAACTAGAAATCTTTATTATTACGTCTTTATCTATTAAAGTTATACTAAGATAAATAGTATATAGATATTAAAGGTATTTAAGTAGGTAACTACTATATATAGCTTCTTTATTTAAGCTTATAGTAGCTATAACGCTATTCCTTATAGTTACTATAATGAGAAAGCTTATACTACTAGAAATAATAATACTAGTGCTTAGGTCTATAATCTATATTTTAAATATATATACTTACTAAGAACTTTATATACTAACTACTTTTACTTTAAGATATAAAGCCTATACTTCTATAACGTTAAAAGTATCTAAAAGTAATATAAATATAGTATTAAAGATAAAAAAAAGAAAAAGATATAGTAGTAAATTTAATAGACTACCTATTCCTTAATCTTATATCCCTTAAACTGTTAGGGTACGTAGCGTTAATATCTTTAGCTTTAATCTTCTAAAGAAAAAGTATAAGGCTTAAGCAGTAGACTTCTACCCTAGGGCTTCTTTCTATTACGCCTGTTATATCTTTACCTTTTAAAAGCTAATGTAGTTTTCTACTAAGGACGTTATTAAATTACTTAGCCTTAGACTTATTAAGAGGTAATTACTTTCTTAAAATTAAGATTCTAGGAGATAGGTAAAGCCTAAAGTAAAAGAATAGGAAATAAATAGTAGAATAGGTCTAAAAATAGAAGAGTAAGAGTTATTATAACAAAAGAAATTATATATTATTTAGTTTCTTTATCTAGATATATTTCTTACCTTTTATAAGATCTATTTAAGGTATAGTAACTTTAAATACCTAGCCTTTAACTCTCTTATATACCTCTTTTAGGTCTAATAAATATTATTATAACTTTATAATTAGTAAGCTAAGTAAATTATCCTTATTATTAACTTTTAGTAAAAGTAGTTACTTTTTTTTCTTCTTTATAACTTTATTATTATTATCTTATATAATCTATCTAAATATAGGAAAGACTGCTATAATATTTTCTTCTAGATTAGATTTAAGAATCTCTTTTTTAATAGGTTCCTAATAACCCTCTAGCGCCTAAATAAATTTATATAGTTAATTACCTTTATATATTCTCCTAATAATATTATCTCTAGATAATATTACTAGCCTATATAATAAGGTATTTAGTGCCCTTAAGTAAATATAGAAGGGATCTTACTATTAGTAATCTAGCTTCTTAATAGCAGACTTATTAATAAACCTTTTTATATTAAAGACTAAGACTATATTACTAACTTCTAGTCTTTTGTTATGCTATATACTCTTATATTAGCTGTTATAGTATTTAGCTGCTTTTCTATGTTATTTAGTAATTATTTCTCCTGCCTTCTCCTAGTCCTTATTAAGGTATAGAAAAGCTTTAAGCTATATCTATATTTCCTTACTATATATAGTTATAGATAACTAATATAAAACCCTCTAGGTTAAAGTTAAGGTTTTAATTAGTGTAACTACTTTATAACTATAAATTAAATAAAAAAGACTATACCTAGTTAAATTATAAATACTTATTTAGTCTATAAATAGTATAGTAAGGAGATATAGTTAAGGATTAAGTTAAGAACCCCTAATATATATTAATAAAGTGTAAGTAATTAGCTAATAACTAGTTTTAATAGCTTTATTAGCTCTAGGGTTATAAAAAGAAGCTAGTTTTCTTTATATACTATACTTCTTATTAAAAGTAATAATATAGTCCTTATTCTTAGGTCTACTGTTAATAATTAGCTCTTTATAAGGCTATAGTAATAAATAATATCTACTTATATAAATTTAGCTACTTCCTTTAATATAGCTTTCTTTAACTAGTATACTTTAGGCTATTCTAAAAGTAAGTCCTTACTTTTAACTAAGTAGTACTTATTAACTTACTAGATATTAAGAGAAATCCTTATAAATAAGAGACCTTTTAGCTTAGTATAGATTTATTTATTATTAATTTACTAGCTATATTATAACTAGTAGTCTAGGTAGCTTTTAACTATTTCTAAGACGTATATATAAAGGCTATTCTAAATATACTAGTCTACTAGTCTTCTTACTATAAATTCCTTACTATAATAGCTACTTTCTTAATACGTGTTCTTAATAAGAGTTTTCTATTAATTTATGTTATTTACTATACGCCTAGGTGTTAGTTCTATTACTAAGGGCCTTATAAAAAGTAGTTAATCCTATATAATAAATCCTAAGGCTATAGTTTTAAAATTACTATATCTTAAAGGTTAGATACCTAGAGGACGTCTCTAAGTAGATAAATAGTATGTAATCTATTTAGTTTTTATTAAATAGGCCTATAAAGTCTCTAGAATAGAGGATAAGATAGAAAGTAGTTATTTAGAAAGCTTATTATTTATAAGACTAATTTCCTCTATTTATTTCTTATTACTATATAGCTACGCTTTATTTAAAAATGCTTTTAGCCTCTATATTAGTAAAAAAGATCTAAAAATTAATCTAATTATCTATTTCTCTTTCTACTTCCTTATCTATAGTATTAAAAGGCTTATAAGGTTTTTATAATAATCTATCTATAGCTATATTTTATAATTCTTTAAAATAGCAGACTTTAAAGTTAAATATATAAGTCTATATAATCTACTAAATAACTAAAGCACTAGGAATATTACTAGGAGCTTTATTAAGCTAGGCTATAAGGGTTTAGGCGTCTGTTTCTAGTAAAAGGTGTTAACTATATAAATAATTACGTACTTACTTTAGAGCTTTAAGGACGCTATAAAGTTGCTTTTTTCTAGTATTATAGGTTAGCTTTATACTAGCCTATATTCTACTTTTAAACCTAGATACTACTCTCTAATTACTAATAAATTAACTAAGGACTTTACTTTATACTTTAGAGCTAGTGTCTGCTATAAAATAAACTTAGCTGCCTTCTTTACTATAGTTAATAGAGATTAGTATAGGCGCTATTATTAATTTTACTTTAAGAGTGTCTATTACTTATTATTATAGCTAACGTATATATATAGTAAGCAGATAATTATAGTAAGTAGATTATATCTTTTTGCTTCGGGGAGTAGCTGGACTGCGCAAAAACATCTATCGCCCACTCCCACGTATGCTGCTGTACATGTCAAGCCAAGCCGGTGGTATGGCGAAGGACATGATCGACGTGACATTTGTGCCTTGTCATGAGCAGGGGTCCCCTCAGATGTATGTCGACCGCATGGCAAACGCGCTTTTGCGGCCCGTCAATCATTGAATCCCGAGCTCCCTTTAAAGTCGAAAATTTATGCCTTCCCAGGCCCACGAACCGCCGGCGCCCTGGGCTTGTCAATGAAAAACCTTTCCATGCCCTTTATGTGTTTGCTTCATTCGGAATATCCAGAACCTTA
>NW_007361317.1:0-5304 GCF_000149035.1 Colletotrichum graminicola M1.001
GATATTTATAAACACTAGCTATATTAAGAAGTAGTAATAAATTAAATTACTATTAAATATAAGAGGTCTACTAAATTAATAGCTAATAGACTAATAAAGGCGCTTAGCGCGCTATAATTTACTATATTTATAGCTTAATTAAATAGAAGTAACTAATATATATACCTTAAAGTAGATTAATAGTAAGAGCTAGCTAATAATAAAGTAAAGCTTTACTACTAGATAGAGGAGAAAAACGTATAAAATATTAAAGGATAATTAATAAATAAAGAGGCTATAACAAGAGGATATTTAGTATAGGCACTATAGTAATAAATTACGTTACTAGCGCTAAGGGAGTGTATTAACTATAGTAGAACTATATATAAATTAACTAGTAAATATATAGTTACTTTATAGTAAATTACTAGGGAATAGGTAGTAAATTAGCCTTACTTTAAGTGGTTAATCTACTAATTAAATAACTAGGATTAGTCTAGAATTTCCTTATCTAGAAATAGGGGAATTTTAGTAGTTGTATAGGTTCTAAATGAGAATAACATAACATATTATATAATTAATTAATTAACTATTATAATCTCTACTATTTAATAATAACTTAGGTAGAAAAACGTTTTAGTATAACTAAGGCTAAAGTTATAATTATTATATAGGCTATAAAAAAACTCTAAAAGCTTATTTAGTTTAATAAGTATAAAGTTAATATTCTTATAAACTATATAGTAGTAAAAGAGATTATTACTTATATATTACTAAAAATAATAAACCTTAATAAGGCTAACTTTTACTTTATAAATATAGTAAACTAGTTCTCTTCATTTTACTTATATACTTTTTATATCCTTAGTAAGCTTAATATAGTACTAAATATACTTTTCTATCTACTTAGTATATAGCCTAATTCTATAAAGTATTTCTTATAAAACAATAAGCTTACTAATATTAATTATAATAATAAAAAAGATATAGTAGTAGTAGTGTAGTATATAGGTAATAAGCTACTAAACCTTAAGGCTATTACTATAATAATAGTATAGATTAGTAATAAGTTTATAAAAAGTATAGTCTTAAGTTACTAAAGTAATAAAAGGTTTAAAAAGCTAAAAGCCTAAATCAAATAATTATATAAAAGTAACTAAAAGTTTATAACTTTAGATAAAGCTAAAAAAGACTAATAGCTACTTTATAAAAAAAGTAGTAGCTATAAGTACTAACCTTACCTTAAGAGATTAATAATAAAAGACTAATTTCTTATATTATATTAAATAAAACGTACAGACTTTATATTTTCAAACTTATAATAAAAAGAATCTTTTTTTTACTTATAATAAAAAGTTTTATATTAGGTATAATAAAATACTTACTAAGCTATAGAACCTTTAATACTTAAAAAGGCTAAGTTAGTAAAGTTATATCTTACTTACTATTTAACCTATTAAAGTAATTAAGTAAATAAATAAAAAGCTATAAGATTACTTTAACTTATTATAATACATAAAGAGCTTTACTATACTATTTTTATAAACCTTATTATAAATATACTTAAAGTACTTATATAAAATAGTTTTTAAGTATTACTTAACTATATTATATTTAACCCCTTTTATACTATAACTTATAAGTTTAATAAAAAAGTATTACTTATCTTAAGGTATATTAAGTGTAAAGCCTACTACTAGGCCTAAGTACTTTTATAAATACTTAGAGTATATAACTAAGGCTTACTAATAGTTATTATTAGTAATTATAACCTTAAATTTATTTCTACTATTTAAGTAAGAATATTTAATACTTTAAAAGTTAAACTACTTATTTTTATAGTATACTATTTTTAGACTAATAGTTAAAGTAAAAGTACTAACTAAGTAGTTAAAATTATTATTTACTTTTATATATATATTAACCTAAATATACTATAGATTAATATACTTTTAGTGTTATACTACTTACTAGATACCTTATTTATAGTTATAATAAAGTAATTACTAAATAAACCAGTCTTTAGTTTTTACTTATAAATAGTACTAAAATATATTAGTACTAAAAGACTACTAATAAAGTCTTTAAATACTTAATACTAAACTTACTAATCTAAAGCTTTAGCCTTTATTAATATAATAAGATTAATAAAAAAGAAATAATATAATTATTACTACTACTTTATAAGTTTTACTATTACTAACAAGGTTTTCTTTTAACTTAGTAAAAGCTACTTTATTTTTAGTAGGCCTAAAAAAAAGTAGTTAGTATAATAGGTAAGACTTTTTTATGTTACCTATATGGTTAGGCCTAGTGCTTATAAACTTAACTTACTAATATAATAAAGAGTATACTAAGTAGTATTAACTATATAGCTATAAAAAGCACCTTTAAGTAAAGACCTTATTAATAAGAAGTAATAACTACTAAAGCTAGCAAAAGTTAATAGTATAAAAAAGTATAAAGTTAAATAGATTATAAGTTAAAAAAGTAACTAAAAAAGAAATTAGCTATTAGTTAGGTATTTTAATAAATACAAAAGATATATACTAGTAAGTAATATATAAAGACCTTATAAGAATTTTATACTAAAACCTAGTAGACTTATAAATAAATATAAAAAGAATAGCCTTACTAACTAAAGTATAAAATATATAAAGAAATAAAGCTAGAGACTAGTACTAAGGGAATTCCTCTAAAGCTACTTACTAATACTACCTAAATTATTATAACTTTCTTAATATTATAAAGCCTTAGCTAAGGATTTTATATTTATATAAGGCTAGTTTATACTTATATAAAATATAATTATAAAGTATAAGATATAGAATTATAATATTTAAAACCTTAATAAGACTAGCTTCTTAATAGGAATACTATTATATAAAAAAGTTATTATAACCTTTAATTATAAGGTGTAAAGGGCTAGTACTACCTTTTAATAGGTGTATAGTAACTTAATATAATTAATCTAAGCTAAAAGGAAAAAAGGTTTATTCTATAGTATACGCCTTATATATATAATATTAAATAGGTACACTAACTAAGCGCTAACTATATACGTTATGGTAAGTAAAGCCTTACTATATATATTATAGCCCTAGCCTATAATATATACCCCCTCCCCTACCTATTATTTATATAAAAGACCTATTAGCTAGGCTTTACCCTAGTAGGTATATAACCTATAAAATCCTGCCTACTATAGGTTAACTATACGCCTTATCTGTTTTTTTCTTTTTCCTTTTTTTTAAAGTAGGTCTTTTTTAATAATATTATATATATCTTATCTTATTTCTTTATAATCTTATATTATTATATTACTTTACTAATATATCTTTTTTACTAAAGTTAATTTTAATAATATACCTATAAGCACCTTTTATCTCCTAATTATAAGTATATATATATATATATAACTTACTATAAAACTAATACTAACTTAACGTTTTATAGCCCTCTTTTACACCTAGTTAGTTACCCTCCCTAGAGGGTAATAAGTCTACGCCTATAACGCCTAAGACTTCTAGCCTAGTGCTATTACACTAGTTAGTTTATAGTTATATACCTTTATAGTATAACTTACTACTAACTTATTATAGTTAGATATCCCCTTATTACTATCCCCCTTACTAATTAAGAGGGTGTGCCTTATAGAAGGTGTCCTCTAGGTTTCCTTTTACTAGTCTTATATTAACTACTTAGCTAAGGACCCTATAGTATACTACTATACTAAAAATATATATAGCTTTAGTATATAGTATACTACTTACTCCTTAAGTAACTAGGCTTACTTAAATAGTATATATTACTTTTATATATATTTAGGTTATATTACTATTATTAACTTAATATAAATCCTTATATTCTTTATAGGTTTTTATAAGACTATAGCTATTACTATTATTACTATTATTAATAGCCTTATAGGTAACTTTATTTCTTAGGACGCTTATACTACTACTACTAAGGCCTAGTAGGTCTTAGTATACTCTAAGTAAAGTATTACTTATATAGCTAGAAAAAGTACTAAAAGTATATACTTATATAAGTAAGTAAAGTCTAAGGCATACTTTCTTATTACTATACTACTTTTTCTAGTAATTACTACTTCTACTACTACTATTACTACTACTAATATTATAGTCTTCTTACCTAGTAAGCCTTACCTAGGTAGCCTTACTACTACTTAGGCTAAGCGCCTTATTATAGCTTAAAAAAGTATTACTACCTTTTTTTAGCTAATATATATTATCCCTTCTTTTATATAATACTTATACTAATTATTATCTTACTTTATATAGTTTATTACTTTTATTTACGCCTAAGGTATACCCCTACTACTTAAGCCTTTACCTAAGCCTTTCTTTAAGTTATAAGGCTGTTTTTATTATTCTTTATTAGCCTTATATACTCTCTATATACCTTAGGTATATTAGCTTTTTTTACCTTTTTTACTAACGCTAATACGCCTTTTAGGGCTAGGTCTATACTATAGGCTATAGCCTAATATAGATTTATTTTCTTTATATTTCTTTTACCTTTATAATATATACTTTATATCTCTATTATACTTATAGATTAGGCTATATTTACTTTTATAGTTATTTAAGGCTACTATATCTTTAATAAGTATTATAGGCTTCTAAGTAGGCTTTATAAACCCTTTATAATAGACTAGCGCTTAGTGCTTCTTAGCTTTATGTTTTCTCTACTAGGTAGTATAGACTATTTTATTTACTTACTATTTTTTTTCTTATTTTTAATTACTAGTATAGGTTATATATTAGTAATAATTTACCTTAGTAAAGGATTATTTATAGTATGTTATAATAAGTCTATATAAAACTTATTATAAATATAGTAAGTATATTAAGCTTTACTACTAAGGGTAAAATAACCTTAGTAACCTAATACTTATAGTATAGCTAATTAAGCTTTTAGTTTAGCCTAAGAGAGTAATAGTTTTATATTAATAACTATATCTTATTACCTATATAAAAATGCTTTACTATACTTCTTTAGTAATTTATAAATTCTTATATAATATCCTAAGCTACTACTGTAGTAGCTTATACTATTAATATTATATTTACTATTTATTAGATAAATATCTAGGTAATTATTTTATATAAATCTAATGCCTTTAGTATATCTTCTTATATTATAAAAAGGTTAATATAATATCTATATTCTAGAAAAAACAGGCTTATACCTATTATAGCTACTTAGTTATTAATTACTAGCTAGGTAACTAGTAACTAATATACCTAATTTTTTTATAAGTAACTAATATATATATATAGTATTACTTAGACTTTTTAA
>NW_007361317.1:6031-8498 GCF_000149035.1 Colletotrichum graminicola M1.001
CTTATATCTTTATACTTAATTAGAATTAAAATCTTCTAATTAGCCTATATACTATCTTACTTTAGGCTAATTACCTTACCTTACTTTAATTATCCCCTAATTTCTTTTTTATAAGTCCTCTTAAGGAGAAATTATCCTTAAGATTAGCCTTTATATAACTACCTTTATAGTAAATTAGCGTTAGCTTTTCTTTTTATTCTTCTTCTTAGCCTCTGCCTCCTACTTACGTACCTCTTTTACGTAATCTTATTAAAGTCCTATGTCTTTATAATCCTAGCCCTCTTAATCCTAGCTTAATAATAGTAGTACCTAAGACATAAATATAAGGGTTATATAAGCTAACTTATTAATTAGGTTATTATATTAATTAACTTACTTTCTTTATATATACTTATTAATTACTAGTTTCTTAAAAAGCTTATTTTAGTAGTGTAGTAGTTAATAATAGTAATTTATAGCCTCTTATTAAAGTAACTTATTAGCTTCTTACTAATTAAGCTTTAACTTACTAAGTGTTAACTTATAATTTACTTATCCTAACTATAAGTTTAGATCTTAAGAAGTTATCTCCTTTAGCTATAAGTCTTTACTTTACTTAATTAATAAGGGTTTCTAAAGTAGTTAAGCCTAAGTTAGAGGGTTTTTCTTTATAACGTCTTTAATTTTAGGTAAAACCTAAGCTAGAGGCCTAGTTCTAGTAACTAATAATAAAGTTAGCCTAGATAAGACAGAAGGTAAATATAGGTTTATAAGTAAACGTATAAGTCTTTTTAATTATAGCGTTATATTAAGTGTCTAGGGGATTAGTTATAAGGTAACTAGTAATATTTAACTAAAAGGTATAAGACTTATAGGAGTATACTTAGAATTAGACCCTCTTTTAATAGTATTTATTACTAAAGTAGACTAATTAGGTAGGTTTTAAGGTATAAAGCCTAGTAATAGTCTAAGTAGTAAGCGCTATCTCTAGCTAGTAACTAATTAATAATAATATTAGCTAAAGATCTAAAGATTAGTTAGTATACTTTATTTAATTAACGCTATAAAGCCTAGCCTTAAACGTAGCTTCTTAATAATTATATAGTCTAATTTAGTACTTACTAATACCTTTATATAAATATTTTTATATTAACTATAGACGTTTTTAAGATATATTTCTAAAGTATTACATATAGTATTATTAACTTAGTTACTTTTATAGTAAAACTTATAGCTAATTTACTAAATTTAGTATATATATATTTAATTACTTAGTGTACTTTTTATTTTATTACTTTAGAAGATAAGATTCCTAGTTAGGTATAATTTACTATACTAAACTACTATTTAGAACTACTTTAAAATATAAAGACTATATTCCTATAAGCTAGGCTATTAGGCTATATTTATAACATAAGTACTAGCGTTAATTAGATTCTTAATATATAGTAAGGCTTTTATATCTTAGTAGAATCTTTAGAGCGCTAAGATATTATTAATAAAGATTACCTTAGATTAGCCTACCTCCTAAAGAGGGTTATACTAATAGACTATACTATTCTATTAGTTAATAATTATTTCTATAAAGTGTTTAAGATAATTAATAAATAGTAAAAAAAAGACTAGGTATATAGAAGTCCTAATTACTTTATAGGTAGTAAGTAACTAAGGAACTAAGACTAAGGTAATATTTAGATTAGTAAAATATTCCTAGCTAATTAGAACTACTATAATATTATAAACTAGTAATAAGTCCTAAGTTATAACCTCTAACGCTATAGTAATCTTATCTCTCTTAATCTAATCTCTTTAGAGTAGTTAACCTTATAGGTTATAGTAATTAAAGAGGATAGCTTTTACTTTTTAGTAGCTTTAGCCTTACTATTTTTACTAGCTATCCTAGATTATAAAGGCTACTAGTTACTATTATAAGAACTAATCTATATCCTCTTAAAGAAGCTAGTTAGGAAAACGTATATTAAGTTTAGTTAGAATAAAGTATATAAAACTATCTTAAATAAGTATAACTTATAAGTATACCTAAGTCTAGTAGCTAAAGTAGTTATTTATATTAAGATTAATATATTAAAAGTTTTAAGCTTTTTTAGTTATAGCTAGTAGTGTAGTCTTAAATCTAATTAGTCTATTTAATTACTAGCGTCCTATATAGTTATATAAGTTATTTATAAAGTTATAAATAGTGTAGGGGCGCTAGATCTAGGCAGCTATACTACTATAGTTTTATAAGGAAGAAAAGATTAGGCTAATAGAAGATATTATAGTAGCCTTTAGTAGTAAAAAAAAAAAAGTAATTAGTCTTAGGTTTTATAAGTATATAGCGTAGTGTATAATTTTAAGTAGTAATTATAATAAAAAAGAAAAGATTAGGTTTAATAGTATATAAGGAAAAAGGTAGCTTTTTATAAAGAATAGCTAGATTATTACTTATATAATTATTATTATTATTAAAAAGGTAAAGAAGAAAAGA
>NW_007361317.1:9027-11099 GCF_000149035.1 Colletotrichum graminicola M1.001
TTATATAGTTATAAGTTAATTAGTCTTTCCCTTTTTAAAGCGATTACTAATTATAGGTTTCTTTTAGTATTTAAAGTATACTATTTAGTATAAGCTACTAGGCTTAGTTAGGGAGCTATATTATAAGCTTTAAATTATTACTTTATTTAGTAATAAAACTATTAGTTAAGTAATAATTAACCTTTAGGGGTTATATATAAATTAGGCTATCTTATATAAAATCTTAATAAATTCTAGTCTTATAAGTAGCTTTTTTATCTTTTTACACTACGTCTTTATAAGTAAGGCCTACACTAGTTACTTTAGAGTGCTATTTTAAAAGCTCCTTAGTTATACTCCTATAGTTAACTTACTTTTAATTTAGGTGTATAGTGTTTATAACGTTATACTATATAGTTACTATACTTATAGCTTCTAGAAGTAAGTTAGTCTAGATCTAGAGGAGGACATCTAGGTTATAGCTTTTTATTTTAAGTGTATATCTCTTCCTAAGGAGTTCTTAAATTAGTATACTAATTATATATTTTAAGAGTCTAGTACTAGTTATAACTACTAATCTAATAATAATTATTAGTTTACTAGTAGTTATAAGACTAAGCTAAATAATAAAAAGTATTTTAAGTATAAGAATAGTAGTAAAGAAGTCTTTTTATTAATTAACCTAAATATTAAGCTAATTTTAATTAAGTACTTTTAGCTTAATAATACTTTAAAGGAACTAAAGGTATAGGCTAGTAAGGGTAAAAAGTATTAGGACTTTATTAAAGGCAGTAAGGTAAACTTTAAAAAAAGTAATTTTATATATAACTTAGAGGTTTATTAGAGGATTACTTAGGATTAAGATAGTAATTTTATATTTTTACTAAAGTTCTTTCTAAAAAAAGTAAAGGTTTAATTAATTAGTTTTTTTATTTTAAAGATAATAGTAATAAGGCTAATAGCTAACTTAAGCTTCTTAAGTAAGGTAAGCTAGTGTTTTTAAGGTAAGGAAAATAGTAGTTATAGACTTCTTCTTATAGTTATTAATTACCTTAGTAAAGTAGCTATAAGTAGTATAATTTCTTATTTCTAAAGCTTCTCTAATTTATCCTTTATACCTATATATAGAATAGTAAAAAAGGACACTTTAATTAAAAAAACTTATAAAGGTATATCCTTAGTATTAACTATTAATTAGTAATACACCTAATATACTTAAGTTATCTTAGCTAGTAGTAAGTCCTAAAGATTAGAAGTAATTTTTATTCTATAAGGTATCTTTATCTAAGGAAAAATAAAGTCCTTTAGGTGTCTTAGTAAATTTCTTTAACTAATTACCTATATATATAGCTTTAGTAATTAGATCCCTAGAGAGTATAGTAAGCTAATATAATATACCTATAGAAGAAACTAAATAGATCTAGTAAGGTCCTTACTAATAGTAGTCTAGCTTCTATAATATAGATATATTAATTTTTCTTTAAATATTAAAGATAAGGACTAGATCTCTTTACTAAAGTTAGGTTAATTAAAGTAAATATAAATAGCTTTTATTAAACTAATTATATATATAGGCTCTCTACTAAGTAATAATCTTTATAGTGTGTTTATAGTCCTAGTTAAGCTTTTAAAAAGCTTAAAAGTAAGTCTATACCTATTAAATATAGCAGAATCACATGTAAATTAACTAGTAAATATATAGTTACCTTACGGCGAGTTGTTAGGGAATAGGCGGTAAATTAGCCCCACTTTTAGGGCTAATTTACTAATAATATCGCTAGGATTAGCTAGGGATTTCCTAACTAAGAAATAGGGGGTTTTCTCTATTTCTATAGTAATTTACTATAGATATATAACATATAATAGAATTAATTAAGTAACTATTATAATCCTTATAATTTAATAATTAATAGTCTAATATATATATCTATAATAACTAACGTACCTATCTACTAATTAAATACTATTATAATAATTAATAAGAACTATAATAATAAGGTAACTATTCTATAATTATATAGTAATTAGTTTATATAGCTTAACGCTATCTCAGTAAAGCAAAGCGTTATAATCTCTAGGAGTATATTAACCTA
>NW_007361318.1:0-2112 GCF_000149035.1 Colletotrichum graminicola M1.001
GGAAAAGGATAAGCTACCTTCTGTAGGTCTAGTAGAATTTATGTTATACTAATAATAAATTTTAAGCTAATTAAGAAGATAAAAAACGACGCCCCTATAAGGGCGACGCCTTTATATTAATTTATAACGCCCCCCTATTAATTCCCTAGTTAAAACTATATAGTCTAAACTATATTCTTTAATAAAGGTTAGAAATAGTCTTTTACTAAAAGGTATTACCTTTTTAGCTAGCTAGTATTACTTTTTAATTAATACTAAGTACTTTAAATAAAGTAGTATTTAAAGTTTATTAAAAAGCTTAAGGTAAGTCTTTATATACTTTTAGCTTTTAAGTACTTTATTTTTAGTATAAGCTTACTTAAAGTATAACTTTTAGTTACTAATTATATTTTATATAGTATTAATAAGCTAATATAAGTAACTTTAACTATTTAAAAGATAGCCTTTAATATTATTATTACTTAACTTAATACTAAAGGTAATATAAATACTAAAGTTCTAGTATTTTTAAATAAAGTAATAAGCCTATTATACTTTTAAAAATAAGTATATTATATAAAGAAACTAAAGAATAAGGTATTAGTTAATAAACTTCTTATAAAATTTAATTTAGGCTTTTTAGAAGTATATTTAATCTTAGTAAAAATAATAAGCTTTTATATTATAAAGACCTTATAATATATATAAAAAGAAGGCTTACCTAATAATATAGTAATATAGGCTTAGTCTTTATTACTAAGCTAGGCTATTACTTATATTAGTATCTAATTAGCCTTATTATTTAACTTATTATTATTACTACTATAACTATAGTTCTTAACTTATTTTTATTTAGCCTTAAGTATAATATTAAAGTTAATATAATAAATATAAAGCTATTACTAAACTCTTAGAAACTACTTATTAAGTATAGTCTTTATTTACTTATTATAGTTTATAATTATAATAATAAGATAATAAACTAAGTTTTAGTTTATAAGTTAGTAAATACTAGCTAAAATAAACTTAAAGCCTTCTAGTTTTTTATTATTAATAAGCCTAAATATAGTATTATAAATAGATTTAAGATAGGTCTACCTAGTAGCCTAGAAGAGTAGAAGTTTAAAGTAATTAGTATTATAAGTATTATTAAAACTAATTACTTTAAGAAATTACTTTTATATTTAGAGATAATATAAAAAAGTCTAGATAAGGCTAATAAAGTAGTCTAGCTTATCTTTTACTTATTTTACTATATTTAAGATACTTTACTTATTAAATAACTTAATTAAAGCTATAGTTAATAAATACCTACCTAGCTTATTTTAGTTTATATAAGCTCTAATATTCTAAATATCTTATTATATAAATAAGAGATCTAAAAACTACTTTTAGATAATAATATATATATTATAATATATATAATAAGTAAGATAATTAGATAAGTAAAGTAATTAGCCTACTATAATTATAGTCTCTTCTTCTTTTTACTATATATCTAACTACTAAAAATAATATATTTACTAAATAATAAAGCCTAATTACTCTTAGCTACTAAAGCTATCTAAGGACCCTATAAAACTAGTATTTAGGCTATATTATATATCTATTTAGTAGTCTTCTCTATATTACGTAACTATCTTAATAGAAAACCTTTATAACATAACACTATAGCTAACTTATAGAATTTAATAAAACTTAAAGAGAGGAAGCTAGTTAAGTTTATTCTTAACCTAGATTTCTAATTATTTTCTCTCTAGCTTAGTAGTGTTAAAGAAATAGCTAATTAACTACTTACTAACTATAACGCGTTACTAGTTAGTAAGCACTAGGCCTTAAACTTTATTACAACGTTGACTAACCGCGTCTTTACATGCGGGGTAAGTGGAGGCTTTACGCACAATAACGGTAAGAAAATGACACAAACCTGGATGTTGACAAGAGGCTGACTCGACGCGTACCAAAATGACTATTTCAGAATTCCTTTACTAGACGACGTCTGGGCCTGTTGGGAAGTTGAGTTTACTCTGGGAAAGCAAATGTGGTACGGGCCCACGTGGGCAGCCATCATATGGCCGTACCCGGCAAAGGGTTCCACACGTCCGAGTGCTTGAGACGCGATAAGCCGTCTCA
>NW_007361318.1:2212-9938 GCF_000149035.1 Colletotrichum graminicola M1.001
TAAATAGATTTAAGATAGGTCTACCTAGTAGCCTAGAAGAGTAGAAGTTTAAAGTAATTAGTATTATAAGTATTATTAAAACTAATTACTTTAAGAAATTACTTTTATATTTAGAGATAATATAAAAAAGTCTAGATAAGGCTAATAAAGTAGTCTAGCTTATCTTTTACTTATTTTACTATATTTAAGATACTTTACTTATTAAATAACTTAATTAAAGCTATAGTTAATAAATACCTACCTAGCTTATTTTAGTTTATATAAGCTCTAATATTCTAAATATCTTATTATATAAATAAGAGATCTAAAAACTACTTTTAGATAATAATATATATATTATAATATATATAATAAGTAAGATAATTAGATAAGTAAAGTAATTAGCCTACTATAATTATAGTCTCTTCTTCTTTTTACTATATATCTAACTACTAAAAATAATATATTTACTAAATAATAAAGCCTAATTACTCTTAGCTACTAAAGCTATCTAAGGACCCTATAAAACTAGTATTTAGGCTATATTATATATCTATTTAGTAGTCTTCTCTATATTACGTAACTATCTTAATAGAAAACCTTTATAACATAACACTATAGCTAACTTATAGAATTTAATAAAACTTAAAGAGAGGAAGCTAGTTAAGTTTATTCTTAACCTAGATTTCTAATTATTTTCTCTCTAGCTTAGTAGTGTTAAAGAAATAGCTAATTAACTACTTACTAACTATAACGCGTTACTAGTTAGTAAGCACTAGGCCTTAAACTTTATTAAATAAACACTAAAGCTTTAAATATATTTATTTTAAATATATATCTATAAAAAAGCCTAATATAAAGATCCTAATATAATAAATATATAGTTCTTTTTTATAGTAAATATAATTATAAAATATAGTATTATAAAGTTAGATATTTATAACTTTAATAAGACTAGCTTTATAATAAGCTAGATTATATTTAAAATAGTTATTATAAGCTCTAAAGGATATTTAAATATAAAAATAGTATAGCCTAGTAATTAAAAATAGGTTATAGTTATCTAGGCTATTAGTTTATCTAGTTATAGCGTCCTACTATATCTTATTATTAGAGGTAAAAATCTTTTTTTTACTTAGTATATAAAATCTAGTCTTTTACCTAACTAGGTTATTATAATATCTAAAAACAAATAAATTATAAATAAAAAAAGACTAAGTTAGCTTTAGTACTTTAATTAATATTTAAAGTTATATATATAAAAAAATATTACCTTTTTATTCTTAATAGGTATAAAAGTTACTACTTTATAGATTTTAAGGTATTTTCTTAAGAAATAATATTATTACTTTTTATATACTACCTTATTCTTTTTATTTACTTTAGCCCTTAGATATAAGATACTTTAGGCCTTTAAAGTTAGTATATAGTTAAGAAATTAAGAATAAAATATAATAAGGTAATACTTATATTACTAAAGATAACCTCTTTTTAGTATTTTATAACGCCTTTAAGTAAGCTCTTATAAAAAAAATATCTAAAGAGGTTTTAAAGAGTTAAGGATTATTCCTTTAAGTATAAAAAGTATATTATTAAAGCTAAACGTTAGGTTATATACTTTAATACCTTTAGGTTCCCTCCTAATAACACCTCTAGCTTAGACTTCTTAAACACTATATACTATATTAAAAATAAATTCTTAAGGAACTTTAATTAAGGATTACTTTATTTATTAGCTAAATAGCTTCTTAATATATAGTTTAATAGCTACTAAGTATATTCTTAAAGGAGCACTAAGATATATATATAAGAATACTTTATTAAGAGCTAAGGTTAAAAGCCTTTAAGAGGAGAATAACCTACTTAACTAATATAAAAGAACTAAAAAAAATTACCTTAGATAAAAAGGAAGTCTTACTATAGCTAATATATAAGATATTTAGTTATAAAGAGAGGCTATAGCCTAGGTATAAGAGGAAACGTATTAAAGTAGTAGTTACAGACTAAGGCTAAAAATAGGTTAATAGCGTTCTAGTACTTATAGTATACTAGATATAACATATAAACGTATTAATTTAATAAAGAGATATTAGAAGTAAAGGATTCTAAGTAGTTTAAATTAATTTAACTATATTATTATTAGTTCTTTATTATCTCTATAAGATAGTTATAGCAGGCTAATTACTTTACTTATCTAATTAACTTACTTATTATATATATTATACCTAAATACTAACTTATTAGCTTATGAAAAACTATTATAGAATTATATATAAGTAAGCTTATAATAAGAAAAGTATATAAATACCTAAGGGCTAAGATTATAGCTATACTTACTATACTAAGAGTTATAATAATAATATAATAGCTATTTTCTTTCTTTAAAAGTCTTTATAATTATTTACTATTTTATAAGGGGTTAGCCTAGTTACCCTTTAAGACCCCACCCTACAACTTAGGCCACCTATAAATCTAGGCTACGTATTAACATTAACTTTTTTACCCCTTATTTATAGAAATAAGAAATAACTACTATTTATAAAGTAAAATATCCTAATAACAAAAAGTTAAATTAATTCTTTTAAAAATACTAAATGCTTTAGAATATCTACTTATACCTAGGAGGCCTTACAGCAGGTAATTAACAAAGTCCTTGCTAGTAGTAGCTATTATAAAGCCTCCTGTTAATAGGGTATCTCTTGCGCTACACTATATTGCTGCCTTTATAGTGTAATAATAATTTAAGAGGCTAAAGCAGACTATTAGCGCCTTAGTTAACTATAAGAAAGACGCCTTACTAATTAGGCTTTAGCCTAAGAAGCCTTTAGCTTTACACTAAGTTATTTATAACTTAAGGAGATAGCCTAGAGAGTCCTTAAGGCTAGTGGTGATTTACACCTATTAGGGAGGAAGTAGATAGAAGGATTCTTATAGAGAAATCTAGCTATAAAGACTCTTAAGGCTAGGAAGATTAGCTCTAAGAGGATTAAGTACGTTACTAAGGAGAGGATTAAGGAGCTCTTTTATCTACTTATACTACTTATTATTAAGGATATCTTATAATGCCTTTAATAGAATATAGACAAGACTAGGATTACTAAAGGGGAGGCTTAGTAGTCTTTAGTACTAAGTAAGTCTAGTAAACAAACTATATATATTTAAACCTCTAAAGGGCGTACTTAGATAAGTATTATTAAATATATCTCTACTAATAGTAAAAGACTTCCTCCTCTAGTTATCTTTAAGGGGGCTACTATATAATAATAGTAGTTCCCTTTTAAACTCTTATCTTTTACCTAATAGTAATTTATATTATTAGAGAATAAGTAGATATCTAATAAGATTAGCCTTAACTAGCTAAAGACTATTTTTATTCTAGCTACTATAGAGGAGGCTAAGAAATATAAGTCTAAGGTCCTTCTTATTATAGATAGGTATAAGAGTTATATTTTAGATAACCTTATATAAGAATACTTTTAGTAAGGTATCTACTTACTTTATTTACTACCTTATACTAGCTATATTACCTAGCCTCTTAATATAGTAATATTCTCTCCCTTAAAGTAAGCTTATAAAAGAGAAGTTATAGATATATCTTTAGACCTTAGTGCTATACTAATTAGGAAGCAGAACTTTCTTTACTATTACTTTAAGGTATTAATAGATACCTTTATAGTTAGGAATATTTAAGCAGGCTAGTTAGTAATAGGACTATAGCCTGTTAATATAGCTAGACCTTTATTAAGTAAGTTTATTAACCTAGATAATAGTACTAACACTCTAAAGGCCCCTATTTAGAATAGGTTATTCCTAATAGAGCCTAGTACACCCTAGTGGTTTGTAGTCTAGACCCCTTAAAAGTTAGAAGATTTAAGGAGGTATTAAAGTCTATAGGACCCTAAAGAAGGCAATAAGGAGTAGGATTATAGTACTTAGAGGCTCCTCTTTATAAAGGTAAGAAAGCAGCTAGATAATATAAATATTACTATAGCTAAGAACAGTAAAAAAATACAGAGCCTTAAGGCCTAGCTAGAGCGTATAAAGAAGCAGAAGAAGGGTAAAGTAGCTATAGATCTAAATACTTGCTTTACTACTATAGAGTTAATTATTATAGTAAAGGAGAAAGTAGTAAAAGAGGAGGTAAAGGTAGCAGTAAGAAAAGCAGCAGCTAAGGTAGTAAAAGCAGTAGCAGATACTAAAAAGGCACTACTATTAGCAGAGGCAGCAAAAGCAAAGGCAGATATAGAGGCAGATATAGAGGTAGCAGTAGCAGTAGAGGATATAATAGAGGTAATTTCCTAAGTTATGTTAATTAATTTAGATTTATATAGGCTTTCCCTTATTAATTTATAATATACTATTATATAGTAAAAATAAGGCATTTAGGGGTGGCCTGTCTTTATAGGTGGCCTAAGTTATAAGGTAGGGTCTTATAAGGCTATATGTAGTGTATTTTAGGCACTTAGTGCCTAAACTAATTAATCTTTTAGTAATACTAGAATAGTCTATTAACAGGCGTAGCACACTACCTATACCTTTATAATTATTTAGGCACTAAGTGGGTCTTCTAGCTAGACAGGGGCTAGGTTTGAATCCTGACTGTCGCGCGCTCTCTTTAGTGTAGGCCTTAAGGGGCTAGAGGTTATTAATTAATAGGTTAGTTAGCTAGGCATAAATAAGGGGCAGCTTACGTTAGGCTTAGAGGGACTAATGTGCGATAGGCAAGCCTAGCGCCAGCCAGGGGTCCCCTAGCTGTTACCAGGTGCTAGGCGCCTAGGGCCTTTAGGGTTAATATAACCTTATGCTCTAGCGCACAGTTACCAGCGCTAGTGCGTGTACGTAGGCCTAAAGCGACTCAGGACGCGTCGTATTAGAAGGGGGGCAATTATAAGGGGTTAGCCTGGTTACCCTTTATAAGGCTATATGTAGTGTATTTTAGGCACTTAGTGCCTAAACTAATTAATCTTTTAGTAATACTAGAATAGTCTATTAACAGGCGTAGCACACTACCTATACCTTTATATATTTATAGCTATTCTTCTAAGACTTATACTTTTAAATATTAACACCTTTTATAGGCCTAGGCTTAGTAAACTAATTATAGTAAATAGTATATTACATAACCTAGCTATAAGCCTAGTATTTATATTACTTTATAATACTAAATCTAAAAGCTTTAGTAAAGATATTAACTTAATTAAAGAGGGTATTAAAGGTTAGTTCTAGGTTACTAAGAATTAGTAGGTTTAGAATCTTACTAAAGAGAGAAAAGGATAATTAATTATTTTAAGCTTAATAAGAGGCTATAGTTTAAAAAGACACTTTACTTTAAAAAGAAAATAGTTATTAAAGTAAATAAGGTAATAAGTTAAATTAAGAACCTTATTAAACTAATATATAGTAAAATAAAAAGGCTACTAGGACTATTTATTAAGAAAGAAGAGGCTAGGCTCTAAAGAAAGTTATAAAAAAGTAGTTTACTAGATCTTCTTTATTGTCTTAGGAAAATAGTATTAAAGGTAAAGTACTAGCTTTATACTAAGGTAATAAGGTCTATAGTATAAAAGAGGTTATATACTATATAAGATATTAACTAGCAGCTTAGTAATAAGGTTATACTACCTCTAAAGGTCTTTAACTTTATAGAATTAGCTAATACTAGTATAGCTAGTTTCTATAGAGGTAGATATAAGATAACAAATAGATAGTTTTAAGTTATAATTAACTAATAGTTACTTATAAATAATATATTCTATATTAAGAGAGTAAATAGGCTAAGTTAGGTATTATAAAACACATTTTAAAGCTATAGTAAGTATAATAATAAGGTTAAATTAATATAATAGTAAGGAAGATAAAAAAGATAAGGTACCTTTTATAGGCCTAGTAGAATTTAGCTATACTAATAATTTCTTTTTAGGCTAATTAGAGTATATAATTAATATGCCTATAAAAGAGTTATATCTATATATTAAAACCTTATACCTATTTATTAATTACCTAAAAGAAAGTAAATATAATTCTCTATGTAGTAGTAATAACTTAGCTAGATATTACCTTTACAGCTAGCTAGCTTACTTTCTTTAACTTTAACCTAGATCTAAATTACTAAAAGACTATAAACTATGTCATTAGATATTTTTATTAAATATAGTACTATTACTTTAAATATAAAGTAATACTAAGTAATAAGAATAATATACTAAAGATTACTTTAGAAACATTATTTACTAATTACTTCCTAAATTATTATAGCTAATAAGTATATTTACTAAAGCTATTTAAAGGACATGTTTTTAGTAAGCTAATAAGTAAGATATTTTAATAATATTAACTACTAAGGCTAAATTACTAGTACTATTATTTACTATAAAAAGCGCTTTTTACTAGGAGATTAATTACTATACTAAGTATTTAACTATTAACTTAAATAAGGAATAAACTATTACTTAATAAGTAAGTAGCTACTAAATAGCTACTAACTATTTATATTAGTTATAATAATACTTAGACTATTAGGCTTATTACTAAGGAGCTTATTTAACTATAAATAAGGCTATAGTATATTAATATTTATAATTACTAGCTATATTAAGAAGTAGTAGTAAATTAAATTACTATTGAATATAAGAAGTCTAATAAGTTAATTGTTACTAAATTATAAAGCACTTAGTATACTATTACTTACTACTGTAATAGCTTAATTAAATATAAGTAACTAATAAATATACTTAGAAGTAAATTAATAGTGAGAATTAACTAATAATACACTAAGGCTTTACTGATAAATAAAAGAAGAAAATATATAAGATATTAAAAGATAACTAATAAATAAATAGACTATATATAAAGAATATTTAGTGTAAGCCTTATAGTAATTACTACATTACTAATACTAAGAGGGTATAGTAAATATAGTAAAAGTATATATAAGTTTACTAGTAAATATATAGTTACCTTATAGTAAATTACTAGGTAATAGATAGCAAAATTACCTTACTTTAATAAGGATTTTACTAATAATATTATTAGAATTAGCCTAGGATTTCCTAAATAAGAAATAGGGGGATTTTCTTCTTTTTATAGAATTTTACTATAGTTATATATATAATAACTAATTAATTAAGTGTTATAATCCTTACTATTTAACCCTAGTAGTCTAGTAGCTAATAGTAAAATAAAGCTAAATCTATTATCTTATATTTAACCTCTTATTAGTTTAATAATTTATTATAGAAACTAGACTAGTTAACCTAGCTAAAAAAATACATTAAATACTTATACTATTTATTACTTATCTAGAAAGGTATAAAAAGAATATAATAAGTAATTAATTAATATAGCCCTTTTAAAAAAGTAAGTTACTTAGTTATAAGCCTAGTTAGATAATATATAGTTATATAAGAAGAAAAAGATCTACTTATTACCTAATAGTACCTTTACTATTATAGAGAATATAATTATTAAATATAGTAGATTTATATATAAACTTACTAGTAAATACACAGTTGCCTTATAGTAAGGTACTAGGGAATAGGTAGTAAATTAGCCTCACTTTTAGGTGTAACTTTACTAATTATATGCCTAGGATTTCCTGACTAAGAAATAGAGGGGTTTCCCTATTTCTTTAGGTTCTTTACTATAGTTATATAACATATAACATAATTAATTAATTAGCTATTATATTCGCTATAATTTAATAACTGATGGTGTAATGTAGATATCTATAATAGCTAATATGCCTGCG
>NW_007361319.1:0-6585 GCF_000149035.1 Colletotrichum graminicola M1.001
TATATAACATAAGGTTAAAGTACCTTTATATTAATAAAAGCTTTAATATCTTCCTCTTAATCTACTTCTTTAATATCTAATAAGCTAGAGGTTTTTTATAATAATCTATCTACTATAGTGTTTTTTTTACTATTAATATACTTAATCTTAAAGTTAAAAAGCTAGATCTAAAAAAGCTACCTTATTATTATTACTAAAAGTAAGTTATTTACTATACTATTAATTTATATAATAAGGACTTTTATATTAGTCTCTAAAAGAAATTAAATACTAAAGAGGTAGTTATATAGTTATTTAAGGCTTATTAAAACGCCTTATATTTCTAGCTTTCTTATATTATAGTTTAGCTTTAGTCTACACTAAATTTTACTTTTATACTATAAAACAGCCTGCTTCCTATTAATAATCTGTCCTAGCGTAGCGCCTTATCCCTTAACGCTAGTATCTATTATTAGGATAATCTAGCCTACCTTAGGGCTATAGTCTAATATAATTAAGACTAAAGCCTTAGTAATAGTAAACTTAAGCGCTTCTATAGCTTAAATATAATTTATATTTTACTAAAAGGACTAATTCTTTTTAAGAAGAAAGTATAAAGGCGCTACTATTAATAAGAAGTTCTAGACCTAACACTTATAAAAGGTAATAATCCTTAGGAAAGACTAGACTTCTAAGACTAAGAAGCACTTCTCTTACTTAAGAATCTTAATAACTTTTACTTAATCTAGCTAGCGCCTTTCTATACTATATAAATACTTTATAACTACTATAAATATCTAGCACTATTAGGACTTAAGTATAAAGATAGTATATCTAGCTAACTTAATATTAAATAAAACCTAATTTAATATTCCTTAAATATTTATAAATAAATTAGTAAATACTAAAATAAGTAGGTAATTTCCTTATTATTATACTTTAATTAAGGACCCTTAACTATAATGTTATTTAAAAAGGTGCTATAGTATTTTAGAATTAAGTTATAAAGGATTTAAGTTATAATCTAATAGAACTAGGCTACTAAATTTATTACACCTTATAGAAAAGTATAGTATTAAAAGAGGCTAAGGGGTATTAAAAAGGTTATTAAATTATAGCTTTTCTTATTAAGTATAACTTAATTATAACCTAAAAAGAAATTAAGGAGAAAAATAAGCTAATTTATAATATATTCCTTAGAGAATTAATCTATAAATAAAGGCTATTATATATTATATAAGGTTACTATATTAACCTTTATAACTAAGTTAATTAGTCTAAGGCTACTATTTTTTTATAAGATAAGAAACTAAGGATTATAGTAAGTAGTATAGCTCTCCTTAATAATCTTTTTTACTATTTATTATTAAATTACCTTAAACGCCTTTAGAAAAAGGGCTTTTAGGATTAAAATACCTTTTACCTATTATACTTTATATAGGATAGTATAAATTACTTATAGTAAAGTAACTATTAGGTCTAATTAGCTACACTCTAAAAATTCCTATACTAAGGATTTCTCTTAATTAAGGAGGATATACTTAAATAAGTCCTTCTCTCTTAGTAATAGATATAGGCTGTCTTTTATAATTACTTTAAGACGCTTATTAGTAAGCCTAGATTAAGGCTTAATATTAGAAATCTTTAGTATAATAATATTATTATATAGTCTAATCTATTCTTAAAGCTTTTACTTTATACCTTTAACCTTCTTAATCTTTTAGTATAGGTTACTATTAGGTACTAATCTATTAGATAAAGTATTATTAACTAGTTAGACCTTCTAATCCTTATGTTTATATATTATATAGATTATAGCTACTTCTTTAACTCTTTTATACTAATAAGTAGCTTTATTCTAGTGTTTCTAGATCTTATAGTAAATTAACTACTCCTCTTAGTAAGAGACTAGTTTTCTTATAAATTTATTATAAAGATCTTTCTCTACTAGTTTATAATTCTATTAATCTAATAAATATACCCCTATTACCTTATAAATATAAGTAACCTATAGTTTAATTATAGCCTATATAACTAAGGCTATAATCTCTTTAGCTTAGTTTTAATTAATTATAGCTGCTATCTTTTTACTTTTCTTAAGGTTAATCTCTAGGTAAAACTTATTAGATCTAGTAGCACTTCTAGGTTTACTACTAAAATCTAGTTTTCTAATCTAAAGACTATAATAACGTAGTTATTAATTTATAGTAAGATATTAGTAATCTTAGTTAAGCTATTTATCCTAATTACCTTAATAGGAATCTTTAAGAACGCTTCTTTTATATAGATATATATAGTAATTAGTTACTTACTATACCTAAAGGAGAGTTAAGTGTCCTAAGTAAAAGGCAGGCCTAGTAGAAGTAAATTACTTATTTCTTATTTATTTTTAATAAAGAAGCAAGAGGTTACTTTATATCTATTAATCTAGATATTAGTAAAGTAAAAGCTATTAAACGTTATATTACTACCTAGATTAGACTTAAAAGTCCTTATTTAGAGACTAGTAACTATATATAGGATCCTAGTAGCTTTAATATACTGCTTTAAGAGGATATTAACTTATACTCTAGTGTTAAGGATTACTAAGATTAGAGGGCCTTTATTTAACTAATTAACGCTTAATATTTAGACCTCTAGTTATAAGTATATATTTAAAATAACTAAGGTTAGTAGTTTTACTATAGGCTTTATACTTTATACTTTATTAATTTTAATAGATATTAAGGACTTACTATTAATTAAGGTATTATACTTATTTAGTAGTTCTTTAATATTTTTTTACTATTAAGCTGTTTTTTTAAGATTAATTAAGGACTTTAGGGCCTTAATTTAAACACCTTTAGTATTAATATACTCTTAATTATATAAAGTAGCGCTTATAGCTATATTAAACTCTAGCTATATCTTTTAGAGAAGTCTAATAAGAAGTAAGACTAAAGCGTCTAGCTTTTTATTAGCTAACTTCCTTACCTCCTAATATAGATTAAGGCCTTAAGTTTACTTAGAGGCTATAACTTCTTTTAATTTATTAGACTCCCCCTTACTTATATATAGTTTATAGTCTTTAAGGGTAGTTATAGGTTTTATAGGCCTTAGTTATAGTAAAATAGTTATATTTATTTTAGCTAGTAAGGACACCTAATCTAGATTATAATTATAGTTACTATTATTATTAACTTTTATAATTTTTTTAGATTATAATTATAGTTACTATTATTATTAACCTTTATAATCTCCTTATTCTTTAAGGTAAATAAAATAGTTTTCTTCTTAATTAGCTAAGGCCTAACTAGCTAGTATAGTTCTTAAGAGGCCTACCTTATTACACTATAAAGATATTAGTGTATTCCTACTTCTTATCCTCTAGTTATACTATATATAGGCACCTAATATTACTTATTAGTACTATAAATAGTAAATCTAAGGTGCTTTACTAAGGGTATCTAACTTACTAATCTAGGATACGCTTTACTAGGAACTTATAGTCTTTATTAGTAGATATATTTATAATATAAAAAAGTAAGGTAACTTAATTAGTAACTCTACTTTACTAGCTATTTTTAATTACTAAGAATAGTATATTATTTATTAGTCTTTACTTATCTTACTTCTTATAATACTAGGCTCTTTAGACTAAGATTATAAGATATATATCCTTATTAAAGGTGTATTACTAATAATTTTAAATAAATTAATACTTTATTAGACTAGTAGTACTAATATTTATTTTTTAGTCCTAATACTTTTACTTAATTTAGTTATATTATACTAACTTTAAACACTTAAGTAGACCCCCTTAGCTAAATAGAATTCTAATATATCTTAAGTTTACTTATACTATTAGTAAGGTCTTAATTAGTGTTACTTAGGACTAGTTAGTTAACCTAGACGTTAATAGTTAATTATCTTAGTTACTAGTAATCTTAGTACTAATAAGTAAAGTTTCTTTAGGACTATTACTAAGCTAGTTAAGTTATAAAAGTACTATTAGCCTTACTATTAGTAAATAGGGGCCTATACTCCTTCTTATAAGTAATTCTATTAAGAAGTCTACTTTTAAACGTTATATACTTTATTAATTAAATAAAGGCTAAAAGGCTAATCCTTATCTTACTTACTACCTTTTTTATAGTCTTAGTATTAAATTACTTATATATAGCCTTAATTAGGCTCTTATTAGAAATTATATAGAGGCCTTATTACTTTACTTTAGTAATTATATTATTAATACTAGTAAAAAGTGCCTTAGCTAAGTATAGGTCTAAGCTAGAGATTAGTAATCCCCTTATAACCTTCTTAATCTATTTTTTCTTATTAAGAAATTAATTAGCGTCTTATCTTCTATACTCCTTTAAGAGTTAAGCCTTAGCCTAGACCTAAAATAAGTCCTTAATTATATCTTTTACTAAAGTTTAATAATTTCCCCCTATATAATAGGCTACTAGTATACCCCTTAATTAGTTTAGTACTTATATAAGCTTATATTAATCCTTATATTTTTCTAAGAAGTTAATAATATTATCTTTAGAAAAAACTATAGCACTACTTTAGCCTAAAAAGGGTATCTTAAAAAAGTTTAAGTTCTCTTTTTAGTTAAGGACTATATCTACTATTACTTATAGGACCTTAGGCTAAATCTAGGTAGTAAAAGTAGTAAGGAGGGTATCTATAGAAAGGTTAAGTTCTTAAGAGATAGAGGGAGGTTTTTATTTCTAATTAGGTACTATAAGTAAAGGATTAGAAGTGTTACTACTCTCTTTATTCTTAAAAGGATTAATCCCCTTTAGCTCTTAATACTTAGTAAAGGCTAGTCCTCTTACTAAAGTAGTATTTAGAGTTAAGCCTAGGGTATACTTAAGAGCAGCCTCTTAGGAAAAGGTAGTATAGTTATTACTTATTATATTAGTTAGTAGTTATTTAGTGTATAACTTATTAATTAAGTTAAAGATTTTAATAATTATATTTTAATTTAAACTTTTTAAGATCTTTCTTAAGAGTACTAAAGTAACTTATTTTATTATTTAAGCTAAGGCTATACCCCTAATTAGTAGAAATTATATAATTATCCTTAGCCCTAACTAAACTTATTAACTAACTTTTAATAAAGAGGGTCTTTTAATTTATTATAATTTCTCTATAGAGTTATAATAGTTACTTAAATTAGTATACTTATAGGGAGTCCTAAGGCTAATAGCTTTATATCTCTAGATTAGGTAATTCTTAAGGCGCTATCTTATATTAATTAACTATAAGTAACTAATTATAACAGACTACCTTACTTATAGGGACCTTTAAGAGCTTTATTTAGCTCTTTTAGTATTTCTATAGTTTATTTTAGTTATTATTATAAATTAGTAACCTTTAAGGTTCTAACTTATTATCTTAGTCTTATAATTAGGTAATTTCTATTATCTAAGTTACTAATCTATTACTTTATTATTTTATTATCTTTTTAAGGTTATCTTTATTCCCTTAATTAGTTACTTCTTATAATCTTATTATCTTATTATTATTACTTTTTATAATAACTTACTTAGTATGCTTAACTAGATATCTCTCTAATTAGTTTAAACCTATAGTTAATTTTCTAGAAGGGGAGACTATTAAAAGCGCATAGGGTATAAGGGACTCTTATAGTGCAGTAACTATATAGAACACTATAACCACTAAGGTAATATAAGATTCCCTACTAATTAGTATATAAATTAGCTTAATCTGTCTAGAATTAATATTAATTATAAGTGTTAAACTATAGGATTAAGTATAATTATACCCTAATTAGGTAAGTAATTACTTCTAATTATCTTATGCTATTATAATTAAAGGTAAATTATAGAGAGGCTCTAGCTTAATTAGAAGGTAGGTATAAGTATAAGGAATAAATTCTATATATCTATCTCTAAACCTATTAACGCTAACTTATATCTTTATACTTAATTAGGATTAGGATCTTCTAATTAAGTACACATACTACCTTGCTTTAGGCTAATCGCCCTACCCTACTCCACTAAGTATAGAAGTAAGTAGTAAAGGCTACTAAGTTAGGTACTTCTTTTATAGTATTAGTACTATATTAATTACCTTTATAATACCTAAGGTATAAAACTTAGGCTTATTTAAAGTTAATAGGTCCTAAATATTATTTATAATCCTATAGGCCTCTTCCTTTAGGATAACCTACTTAGTGTTATCTTTTATATAAAACTAACTTTTATTAAATATAATATTATATATAATAGTAACTTACTAAAGTAAAGGAATTTACACTTAGTATAAGTTATAAGTATTTTAAATATATCTTATAAGGTACTTAATATAGCCCCTAGGTTCTACCTTAAAGCGTTATCTCCTTATATCTCTCTCTTTATTCCTCTAAAGAGGGTACGCTTAGTAGCTATATATATAAAGCTATCCTTACTAAGGTTATAAGTCCTAGCTAAGGTTTACTTAGTACTAAAGTTACTACTAGTAAAAATATTATCTAAACTATTTTCTTTTTCTTAATTAGTAAAAGCTAGGCGTTTTACTTATAGAGGCTATTATTATAAAAGTAGATTTTAGCTATTATAGCCTTAACTTATAGCTTAGGGGGAAGGTTAGCCC
>NW_007361319.1:7144-10324 GCF_000149035.1 Colletotrichum graminicola M1.001
TTCACTATTATAGTTATTAGTATAAAATATAGCTAATAATATATAGTAGATCTTGATTTATAAGGCTATATAGTAAAAGAACTTACTATAGGAATTCTTATTAGCTAGGAGTTTAATATCCTTAATAAAGTAGACATCTTAAATTCTAAAGAGGTAGTTTATATTAGCTTCTATAATAATTTAGAGGTTCTAATAAGGATATTTACTAAGTAATTACTATTTTATTACTTAGTAAAAAGCAGTTAAAATATCTAGATCCCTTTATAAAGTAAAACGCTTATATAAATTAACTATACTAAGGATTTAAAATAGACTTACTTCTTTTTAAGCCTATAATAAAATATAATATTATCTTTATAATAAACTAAAAATTATTTATTATAATTACTAATCCTTTATTAAAACCCTTAAAAATATAATAAAACTAGTAAGTAAGGGCACTTTTACCTTTTTAGTATAAAATAACTTTTCTTATATATAAATAATTAGCTGTTTCCCTAAATAATCTTAGTAAATAATTAGCTATTTCCCTAAATAATCTTAGTAGATATTTTAAAATAACTAAAGAAGAACTCAAAGAAAATAATATAACGCTAAAAGATAGCTATATCTTTTAAGAATATATTACTAAGGGATATAAAATAAAGCTAAAATAGGACTAAACTAATTTATTTATTATAACTAAAGAAGAGGTAACTATTTATAATTTAGATACTAACTTTACTAATAAAATAACTAGGATTATTAAAGAATTTCCCTAATTATAGAAATATTAAGGGAAAATAAATCTCTTTAAGGATAAAAGAATAATAGTGCCTTTAGTAGAAAATTACTATAAGTATAAATTAAGATAATAACTATACCTATTTAGTATTAAGGACTAAGAATTAATCAACTAAATTATAGATAATATAACTAAGAAAGAATAGCCTATATATATTACTAAACTAATACTATTTAAAGCCTTTAATACAGCCTTCCTAGCAGCTGTTACAGTTCTAATAGGATAAAGCTAGGCTACAGTAGTGTTATAAAGTAACATAGTATAAAGGCAAAGCGTAATAGTAAAGTAGTAAAGTAAGACAAATAATAATAAAGAGCTAAATAAATAACATAAGATAAAATAAGTAATAAATAAAAGATATATTTATAGTTATCTTTTCTTCTATAAAAGGTTACCTTACTAAAAGAATATATACTTAGGGCACATGTAATATATTATATATATATTAGGTATCTAGTCCTTACTATCTATTTATCTTCTAACTATAGGCACTTACTACCTTATCTTATAATAAGTGCCCCCCCTTAAAAAGACCTTATCTTTTTTTACTAAATACTTTAAGAGCTAATTAAAAAAGTAATAAGTACTATTTCTTATCTCCTTTATATTATAGCCTTATACCTTAAGGTTATTTATTTATATTTTAACCTTATTATTTACTTATTATTATTATTACCTAGGTTAATAGCCCTAGCCTAGCGTTTTTTTCCTTATAGGCCTATAGGGCTACTAAGTTCTTTTACTAGGTAGGGTTACTTATTACTTTTACTACCTAAGCTTATATTACTAATAACACTTTAGGTAGTAGTATATATCTCCTACTAGAGGTAAAGTGTCTTTATAAGTAAGGTAACCTAATCTTATAACTATTTAAAATCCTTAGCTTTAAACTTATTAAGGGCGTTAAAATTATTTACCTTATAGTTAAGGCTTTTAACCTTATCTTTAATAGTATTAATTTATTTCTTAATATTATTAATTTAGGCTGCTTACTAGTAAATCTTTTTAGCCTTAGCGTATAAGCTTTTTCTAATAGCTTTATTAATATTACTTTATACTACTATAGCTACCTTAGCCTTATTAATAGCTATTACTAAGGTAGTAGTATTTTTTATATTCTTATAAATTAACTTAGTGTACTTATTAACTTTAGTAGTAAGGTTAGTAACCTAGTCTTTTAGCTAGTTAATTAGGCGTAATTAGCCCTTTATATAGTAAGTGTATTAAATTTCTAGTATAAAGATATAGTCTAGGCGCTAGATAAGTAAGAGGGTACTTATAACCTTAGAATTACTTTACTTAGGTTAATATAAGAATATAAAGCTAATTAACGCTATATAACTAAGGAGTTCCTTAGACTATAGTTTACTTTTTTTATAATTAGTAAAAATAGTATCTATAGGGGCTATAATCTACTATTAGAAGTACTTATCTAAGGTTAAAGAGGTATATAACTATTTAGTGTTAAAGCTTTATTAGCTTATATAGAAGCACTAGACCTAGACCTTAGTCTCTTTATATAGTATTTAGTTACTACTACTATAAAAGGCTTTATTAAGGCGTATAATTACTTTTTCCTTAATAGGGATTATTAATATTTTAGTAGTAAATATATTCTTATATAAGGCAGTAGGTGCCTTTACTTTAGCTACTATAGTAATATTTTTTACTATTTTATTTCTAGCCTTCTTAATAGCGCTTTATCTAGTTAGTAGTATACTATCTTAATTAAGTATATTAAGGTATTACTTAATATATTTATAAAGCTTATTATATTTCTTTTATTACTTAACTATTTTTTATTACTAAATATATTTATTAGCCTCTTTAGTCTTACTATAAATATTATTTAGGAGTTTAATTTCTTTAGTTAGGACTTTAGACACTTTAGAGTTTTTACTACTTACCTTATTATTATTAAAGTTATAGTTAAGATTTATATTACTAGTGTTATTATTATTATAGTTAAGGTCCTTTATAGTAGCCTTATTATTTTAGCCTTTTTTATTTATACTGCTTATACTAGTGTCTAGTTAGTTATTATCTTAAGCTAAGGGATTAATAGGGGTAAAGCTAGGTCTTATAGCGCTACTACTACGCTCCTCTATAAGCTGCTAATTACTAGTAGCGCTAGCCTAAGTAAGGTAGTTAATATACTTAGATATCTTACTATTATTAATATCCTTATTAATAAATTTATTAAAGTTAAAGGTGTCTTAGTTAAGGATATCTTTATATAAGTTAAAATTACTTATAAAGCTTTAGGTTTTCTTAATAGTGTAATTATAAGATTATATATTATACTTATAATTAGCTTTAACTCCTACTAGTATTATAAAAAGTTAAAGTAAATCATTTTTAAAAAGTAGTAGTAGATTATAAGGAAAAGTAATAAG
>NW_007361320.1:0-9698 GCF_000149035.1 Colletotrichum graminicola M1.001
TAGCTTAAGAGATAAAGTGCTTTTTATAACCCTAACTTTTTTCTTTAGACTTCTATATTAAGATAAGGTATCCTCTATAAATAATAGTTTAGGCAATAAATATACTATCTTACATTAAGGTGTAGTAAGTCTAATTAAGTAAACTACTAGTAACTTTAAACTTTTTACTTTCTAATTATAAAAAAGAGGTGTCTAAAGTATATTAAGACCTACCTTATTTCTATTTAACTATACTAATTTACTTTATATTTTAGTAAGCTTTTTACTTATAGTAAGGTTAGTTTTTTATTTAACTTTATACTTATAGTTTATTAGGTTAAAGTCTATAGTGTTAAAGTCTATATTAAGGTTAAACTTTAAGCTTCTAGAGTATAGTTCTTATATTAGTGTTTAGTTTAGGTTAATACTTTAAATAAAGCTTAATATAACACTTAAAGCTCTTTAATTATAGCCTTATTCTTAATACTTTTATTACTTTTTTTCTTTAAGCTATAATTCTAAAGGTATACTAAGTGCTTAATATATTATATTATAGGTATTATTTCTAATAAACTAGAACTTTAAGCTAATTTAAATTATTTAGTAATACTATACTTTTTTACTATAGTTAAGATTTTAAAAATAGTTATTATTTTAAAAGTTAGTTAAGGTAAAGTATATTAGGCCTAAGTAAAGTACTAATTAGAACTACTTAGTAATATATAAGCTATATTCTTAACTACTTATTTACTAAACTATATTTACTATATAAGCGTTAAAATAAATTAAGCTAAGTATATATAATAAGGCTTTAAGTTTAGTATAAAACTTCCTAAAAGCTTTAATATTATTAATAAAAAAAGCCTTTAAGTAACCCTTATACTATATTAGATTATACTAATAGACTATGCTATCTCTTTAATTAGTAATTATTCTTATAAGGTGTTAATACTTTACTAAAAAAAGTAAGAAAACTAAGATATTAGTTCTTTACTTAATAGTATTATATACTTTTCTAGGGGGTATAGTTACTTTTAGCTTTTAATTAAGGTCTAATATACTCTCTTAGTAGTATAAGATAATAGTAACTTTTTAGTACTAATTTAATTCTCTAATTATAATTCTTATTATAGCTATAATATCTTTTTAGGTTATTTATATCTAAGCTATTAGGTATGTTTATAGGTTAAAGTAGTTAGTTAATATCTATTATACCTCTTTATATCTTATATTATTTTATTAATAATAGTTATTTTATTTAATAAATCTTCCTATAGAAAGTAAAAAGAACTAATTAGTGTTTTTTTAAATAATTTATTCTAGGAATTATACTTCTTACTTAATAATAAATCAAGTTCTAGTTAGTATTAGGTATAAGTTTAGTATAGTAAATTATTAGAAGTATATATAGGCGTTTAGGTTATAAAATTATAACTTTAAGAGTATACACTAATTAGTTAGGAGAGTAGTTAAAAAGCTAATATATTAATTTAAGTCCTAACTACTAAATTAATAAACTTAATTCCTTATTAGGTCCTAAATTATATAGTAGTCTTAAATTTATAAAGTTCTTTTAGTAAGTAGGTAAAAAGAGGACTATATAGTAAAAGAAGAACTAAGGTAAAAAGATATCTTATTTTTATCTTAATTAAAGTAACTTTAGACTAAGTAAGTAGTAAAAGTAGTAAAAAAGAAAAGTAGCTTTATTAAGTAAGTAGATTTAATTATATTATTTAGTTATTAGTAAGAAAAAAATAAGTTATATTTAAAGAAAAAAAAAGTAGTTTATATAGCTACTAAGTAGTAAGGTTTATAGATTACTACTCCTAAAGGGGAAAGAACTCCCTAATTAAAAGTAAGTAAAAGTAAATAGTAAGTAAGGAATTAATTAGAAGAAGTAAAGTAAAAAAGAAAAAAGAAAATAAAAAAGAGAATAAAAAAGGTATATATATAGAACTATTTATCTTAATATATTACTAGATCCTTTTTATATAACCTTTTAGTAAAAAGCGTAGTATTTAATTACAGATTATAAGTAATTAAAAAGAAGCTTTAACGCTAAGAAATAAGTAACTATACTTAGGTTAAAAAAACGTCTCCTAATTAATAGTTATTATTTTTACTATAGTTACTTTTCTTTTTTAAGAGTAAATAGGTTTCTAGCCTTTTTTATAGGACGTACGAAGAGGTCCCATCCTTTTCTTTCTAAAGAAGTTAATTAAATCTTTTTTTTACTTATAATATAAGGTTAGGTTCTTTACTTTTAAATTTAACTTTTATTTTTTTAACCTAACCTTATTAATAACTTTCTTTTAAATAACTATTGACTTACTTTAGTCTATTTAAATTTCCTTAATAAGGTTAACTACTTTAGTATATTTTCTAAATCTTATTACCTTAATACTTGGCTTAAGAAAATAATTATACTATAGTAGCTAACTACTAACCTACCTCTTAAGCCTATTACTATATACTTATATAGTACTAAACTTTATTAGATATTTTTATAAAGTAGTTTATATTAGTTTATTTAATTACGTTCTTATAATAGTAAAAGCTTAAGAGCTATAATTTTAATTAAAGCTAGGTATAATTATATAGATATACCTAGTTATTATTAATATTAGTATATTATTAGAGAGTTTTACTTCTAGAAAGTTTACTTTAGCCTCTTAAGGTAGGCTAATCTATTTATTAAGGATATCCTTAGTAATATACTTAGAGATAGAATTATTACTAAAGTTAGAAAATAACTAAGTAGTACTATATAATTAAAATAACCTTTTTAATAGCTATTATCTAAAATAGTAAGTAGTACTATAGATATTAGTATACTACTATTTTAAGGCCTATATTTCTAAGATACTTATACTAAGAGGACTTATATAGTGTTTTTATTTATTATATACTAATTATAGTCCTTAATATATCTATATACTATAAAGTAATAGTACTAATAATTATTTCTTAGCTTATAGACTATCTTATTTTTATTAAGCTAAAGTGTATTTATATTATAGACCTATATCCCAAGCTAAAAGTATTTTAACTACTAGAAAATACTAAGCTTTAAGAACTAATTTATAAGGTCTTAATTTAATATAATATTTATAAAGGCTTTAACTTTAATTAGTATATATTTCTACCTATTAAGGCGTTTAGGTATAACGCTTAAATTAGTAGTTCTAGTAGTATTTTTCTATAGGTTAGTCTATAAATTTTAACTAAATAAAGGTATATACTTCTTCTTATAGATAATACTATTTAAGATTACTACTTAAATATTAAAATAGCTTATTTACTAAATAAAAGTATTAAAAGATAATCTAGCTTCTTTTATAGCGTCCTTAATAGTTTCTTAGTAAAAGCGTTTAGAGATCTATTTAATTAGAGACCTTTTTATAATAAAGTAAAGGTCTTATTATTTAGCTTAAATAATAATTTAGTTAATCTTACTAAATAAGTTCTAAGTACTTAATAGGTCTTAATTAGAGATAACTAGGCCCTTAGTAGCCTTTTTAATCTACTTTTCTTTATTTAAGAACTAGCTAGCGTCCTATTTTTTAAACTTTACTAAGATCTATATTTTAGCTTTAACTTATAGTAGGTTTTTAATAAGAGTTTCAATAATATTAACCTAGGTTCTTTTTATATACTAAGTAATAAAAGTTCTTATTAGGCGCTTTAAAACTCCTACTATTTAGTATTATTTCTTAAATTACTTTATAAATTTTATAATATTATTCTTTAGGAATATTAAAATGTTAGGCTATCTTAGTATAAAAAGCTTATAAAACGTTTATAACTTATTTTAATTAGACTTATCTTTAAGTAAAGGTATAGTTATTTTAATTTAAGTAGTAGTTACTTTTAATAAGCTATTAATAGCTATACTACTAAGGAGGTTACTTTTAATTAGGGAAACGTCTTAAGCTGCCCTAGCCCTAAGAGGGCTACTAGTAAAGGTTTTATCCTAATTTAGGCTAAATAGAATAAAAGTAAAAGCTTAAGGTCTACTAAGGTATTTAAAGTCTTTTATATTAAAGCTTATAAGAGGATTATAATAAGTACTAAAGTTATTACTAGTTAGTGCTTTCTAATTATCTCTTAGGTTAGGTAGTAGGTTTAAGAGACTTTAAATCCTATTCCTTTCTTCACTAAATATAGTATATTAATTACTTATTTTTAGTAGGCTTATTATCATATAAGTGTCTAAGTAATTAATAATATTACCAATTATAGTATATTTATTAGTTTTTAAGTAAATCTTTTCTAAGTAAAATAATATTTTACTTAAGGTCTAAGTAAAAAGTAATATAATTAGTAGTACCCCTTATATAATAAGTATTATAATAAGTATAACCTTAATTAGGTAGGTTCTTATTAATAGTTAGATTACTTACTAAATTATTTAAGATTTCTAGGTCCCTTAATTTATAGAGAATTTTAGTTTAGTTTCTTATATCTTATAAGTGTTTTATTTTATCTTAAAACTTTACTTATTATCTTAAAACTAAGGTAGCTTCTAATTAAATACTACTTATATTTAGATTTTATTAGCTATATAAATTATTAATCTTTTACTTACTTATTTTATATTTATATTACTTTTATAATATTAATACTACTAAGTTAGTATATACCTAATACTTTTTACTTTATTTTAGAAATCTTTATTTCTAGAAGAGAATACTATTAAATATATATAGTAGTATAATTAAGGACTTTAGTTATAATAGTAATATATAAATAAATATACTAATACCTTATAATCTAAAGTAACTTAGGTACCTAGCCTAATTATATTAAGTTTTTAAGATCTAATTAGGCTTTTAATACTAAATAGAATCTTATAACTTAATTAGATAAGGTAGATAGCTCCTTATTACTTAAGTTCTTACGTATTAGCTAGATAAATTAAAGAGTAAGGCACTAGTTTAAAGACTTTTAAGAAAAAAGATAGATTAAAAGAATAAGTATAGTTATTCTTTATCTAATATAGCTAATTAGAAGGTTCTTATACTTCTTAATACTAATTAGACTTTTCTTTTTTCTTATAACTACTAAATAAATAAAATCCTTATCCCTACTTTACTATTACGCTATAAGTTATAAGGCCTAAAAGAGCTTATATAATTACTAGCCTACTTAAAAGCGTACTTTAGTAGCTATATATATCTCTATAGACCTTTTTTTCTTTATTCTTTATATATTTAAACCTATAATACAAGAGCCTTTTAGCTAATTAAAGGCCTAAAAAGATTACTATTTTTCTTACTTTTTCTTTTTTCTAATAGATTATAATAAATAGTAGTATAACTAAGTAAGTAGTAGTAGTCTACTTATCTACTTATTACTAAAGCTTACTACTATACTTATTAATCTTAAAAGGTAGGTATAGTAATAAAGCCTTCTTACGTTACCTTATAATAATTAGACCTTAGATTTTAACTAGTAGTAGCCTCTAGTAAATTTACCTTTACTAAGAAGAGCTACTTCTTTTATAAGGAACATAGTTACTTTTTTACTACTTTTTCTTTAGAAGAAGAGAGACTAGCCCTAGTAGTAAGTATAGCTTCTAGAAAAGCCCTACCTTATAAAATATATATTAACTTTATTTCTTCTAACTATAAGTCTATATATCTAAAAGAGAAGGTTAATATATACTAATAACTACTAGAAAGTTAGCTAGTTAGAAAAGGTAAAAAAGTAGCCCTAAACTTTCTAGTAGTAATAGTCTGTTTTAGTAGTAACTAGGCCTACTTTTTAATAAAGAAACGCACTAACCTTAGTAGTAGCTACTATAGTAATAATAGCTATAGTAAAGTAAGTAGCTATTAAAGTAGTTACTATAGTAAGGGTGACTATAGTAGTAGGCTAAATAAAGATAATCTAATTACTAATTAGCTAGTAACTTACTAAAGTAATAAAGATAAAGGCTAAAGTAAAAGCTATAATAAAGAAGATAAAGGCTAAAGTAAGGGCTAAAATAAAGGCTAAAGGTAATAGTAATAGTAGTTACTAAAGGTAGTAAGGACCTTCTTTAATAAGTAGTAATTATTATACTATAAGTTATAAGGCCTAGAAGAGCCTAGGTAATCGCTAGCCTGCTTGAAAGCGTGCGCTAGTAGCTATATATAGCTCTATACACCTTTTCTTTCTTTATCTTTTATACATTCAGACCTATAATATAAGAGCTTTTTAGCTAATTAAAGGTCTAGGAAGATTACTATTTTCCCTGCCTTCCTTCTTTTCTAACGGATTTTAATATTTACTATTTTAATAATAGTTTTATCTTTAATACTTAATCTTAGTAGTTAGATTCTTTATTTTTAAGTAAGCCTTTACTTACTATTAGTTAGCTTATAATATTAGGTATTACCTCTAATACTTATTCTTAGATATCTCCTACTTTAGACGTTAATTTTGAAGTTAATAGCTACCTTCCTTACTAGATATAGTCTAGATAACTATTTATAAATATATCTTTACCTAGTTTAGCTATTCTAAGCATAAAAGTAAGTAGTAAAGGCTACTAAGATAAGTAGTCCTCTTATAGTACTAGTACTATATTAATTACCTTTATAATACTTAAGGCGTAAGAATTAGGCTTATTTAAAGTTAATAGGTCCTAGATATTATTTATAATCTTATAGGTCTTTTTTCTTAAGATCTTAGTATTATCTTTTATATAAAACTAACTTTTATTAAATATAATATTATATATAATAATTAGTTACTAAAGTAAGAAAATCTATACTTAGTATAAGTTATAAGTATTTTAAATATACTTTATAAAGTACTTAATATAGCCTTTAGGTTTTACCTTAAAGTATTATCTCTTTATATCTCTCTTTTTATCTTTTTAAAGAGAGTATACTTAGTAACTATATATATAAAGCTACCTTTATTAAGGTTATAGGTCTTAGCTAAGGTTTACTTAGTACTAAGGTTACTACTAGTAGAAATATTATATAAACTATCTCTTTTCTTTCTTAATTAGTAAAGGCTAGGTGTTTTACTTATAAGGGCTAATATTATAAAGGTTAATTATAGCTATTATAGCCTTAATTTATAGCTTAAGGAGTAGATTAGACTTGAAAAGTATTTTAATACCTTAGGTTATTACTTCTTACTTAGCCTTCTTAGCGCTACTATTTAGTTTCTTTATATATAGAGGTATAGTCTTAACTTTAATCTCTTTATCTTAGGTCTACTTTTAAAACGTAGTATTACTATTAATTACTATTACTAAGTAATCTATATTTTAGTATATCTTATATAAAGTAAGGCCTTAATATTAATAGACTTATTATTTAAATACTTATAAGACCTAAAGAACACTTTCATAAGTGTTTAATATATATAAGAAACTAAATAACTTACTTATAAACTTATCTTTAATAACTATTAGCTAGACGCTATTATTAAAGCTATTAAAGTAGTTAAAAAGATCTTAAGTAATTCTATAATATAGCTAAATTATTTATTACTTTAATTAATATTATTAAATAATCCTTTTTATATAGGTTATTTAGTAATAAAAATAGTTAAGACTATTAAGAGCCTTAACCTTAATAGCTCTTACCTTAGTAATAAGATACTTAAGCGCTTTAGTATTAAGATATTTACCTTAAAGGTACTAAAGCCAGGCTAAGTTATTTTATATAATCTTTCTTTCAATTCAGCGAAGTACTAAGGCCTAGTAGTATTACTATAATAATCTAAACTATAGCTAACGTATATATATAGTAAGTCGTATATTATAGTAAGTTATACACGTCTACCTTATTTCTACTATCCTTATATTTTAACTAACTTTACTCTATATATAATAATAGAATCCTCTCCTTATAAAAGCCGGGTTATCCTTACACTTACAGCTATCTAAAAAGACCTAAAACTATCTATACAAAAGGCAGCCTCTATCTACTAGGTGCCTAAATCCACACTCTATAACTAACGCGCTAGCTAAAAAGCATAACATAAAACATATATAAATTTAATAAAGATAACTATATCTAAAGAGGAGGTAATTCTTAAAAGGGTTATTAACCTAATTAATTAAGCGTTTCCTCTATAACAAGAAGACATAGAAGAAATAGCTAATTAACTTCTTAACGTATATAATAGGACGTATATTAGACCTTAATAGGTAGAGAACTTTATATAGTAATAACCTTAATTAAAAATATAATTTTAACGTTAAATTAACTATTAGAGGGCCTTAGCTAAGGATTCTATAATTATATAAGGCTAGTTTATACTTATATAAAACATAATTATAAAGTATAAGATATAAGATTATAATATCTATAATTTTTATAAGACTAGCTTCCTAATAGAAATACTATTATATATAAAGGTTATTATAACCTCTAACTATAAAAGAAAGCCTTATATAAAGTAGCCTAGTAACTAAGAATAGGTTTCTATTATTTAGGGTATATATATAAATAGCTAGGTAATACCTCTATACGTTATTATAAAAAGTAAATATTACTTTTTATTATAGTACCTTAATAGTAAATTTCTAGCTATATAGCGTATTTACTTAAGTAAAAATAGGTAGACTATAAATAAGATTAGCCTAAACTAGCTAAAACACTTTAATTAGTATATAAAGTCTTATATAAAAGGTACTTATTACCTTCTAATCCTAAATAGCTATAATAGCTATAAATTAACTAAGTTTAATAACTACTATAAAGAAGAAGAGATTATTACTTTATATATACCTCCTTACTTATTATATAAGCTCTAGCCCCCTAATATTAGCTGTTTTAGCCCTTTAAAGCACTTATATAGTAAGGAAATTAAGAAGATAATATAGATATAGATTTTATATATTACTAAGGACGACTTTTTTCCTACCTTTAAAGTAGTATTCTTTACTTTATTAAGTAAAAAAAACATATAAGCTAGTTTCTAATAAGCTAGTCTTATACCTTTTAATCCTAAAGTTATTATTTTTTACCTAGATTTTAAGCTAAAGACACTAACACTAGTAAACTTATATCTAACTAGCTTAGGCTTATAGGACCTAAAGATACTAATAATAGTAATTAAAGGTATATAAAGCTTTACCTTAGTAAAAAAAAGATTAAGGACTATTAAGGAGGTTTACTAATACTAATATATAAGGTAATTAACTTATAGTTAAAAGGTATTAGTAAGTTAGTATATTAACTTACTATTATTAAGGTAAAGAACTATTAACTTTATATAAGGTTAAAGGTACTTAGTAAGCACTAGAGGGCTAAAAAGACCTAACTACGTCTTAGAGGGTTACTTAATATAGCTAAAGTAGAGGTACTATAAAGAGAAAAAGAAGTAGTTAAAGCTAGAGGTAAAGAGATATTATAAAAGGGGGGTTATATAGAGAGTAGTAAACCACTTATATAATAATATAGTAATTATAAAAAGACTAGTTATAACGTATAAACCTATAAGGTAGTTTAGGATAGTAATAAGGAATAAGGTAATATATATTTTTAATTAACTTTATATAATCTAGTTAAATTAACTTATTAAAATAATAAAAAGGTAAGTAGATATATATAACTTACTATAATACGTAACTTACTATATATATACGTTATATTACTTATAAGAATCTATTTAGAAATAGGATAAGTAAAAAAAGGCTTATGGTCTTAAAGTAACTTTTATATTCGCTACTTAACTAAGTTACTTAACTATAAAGCTACTTATATATT
>NW_007361321.1:0-832 GCF_000149035.1 Colletotrichum graminicola M1.001
ACTAACTAATATAATAAGTAATAACTATACTACTTTTTCCTAAGAGGCTGCTCCTAAGTATACCCTAGGCTTAACCCTAAACACTACTTTAGTAAGAGGACTAGCTTTTACTAAGTATTAAGAGCTAAAAGGGATTAATCCTTCTAAGGATAAAGAGAGTAGTAACACTTCTAATCTTTTACTTATAGTACCTAATTAGAAATAGAAACCTCTTTTTATCTCTTAAGAACTTAACCTTTCTATAGATACCCTCCTTACTACTCTTACTACCTAGATTTAGCCTAAGGTCCTATAAGTAATAGTAAATATAGTCCTTAATTAAGGAGAGAACTTAAACTTTTTTAAGATACCCCTTTTAGGCTAAAGTAGTACTATAGTTTTTTCTAAAGATAATATTATTAACTTCTTAAAAAAATATAAGGATTAATATAAGCTTATATAAGTACTAAACTAATTAAGAGGTATACTAGTAGTATACTATATAAGGGGAAATTATTAAACTTTAGTAAAAAATATAATTAAGGACTTACCTTAGGTCTAGGCTAAGGCCTATCTCTTAAAAGAATATAGAAGACAGGACGCTAATTAATTTCTTAATAAGGAAGAATAAATTAAAAAGGTTATAAGGGGATTACTAATCTCTAGCTTAGACCTACACTTAGCTAAAGCACTTTTTACTAGCGTTAATAATATAATTACTAAAGTAAAGTAATAAGGCTTTTATATAATTTCTAATAAGAGCCTAATTAAGGCTATATATAAGTAATTTAACGCTAAGACTATAGAAAAGCAGTAAATAGATAAGATTAGCCTTTTAGCCTTTATTTAATTA
>NW_007361321.1:1549-2889 GCF_000149035.1 Colletotrichum graminicola M1.001
ACTAACAAGAGTTAAAGAACTAGTAAATAAGTATACTACCTTAAGTAATAGTAAGCCCTTACTATTTATTAAAATTAATAAAGTACAAAGCGGCTAGCTTAGAGTAAAACTACTAACCTTAGTTATTTTAAATATATACCTATAACTAGAGGTCTAAATATTAAGCGTTAATTAGTTAAATAAAGGCTCTCTAATCTTAGGAATCCTTAACACTAAAGCGTAAGTTAATATCCTCTTAAAGTAGTATGTTAAAGCTACTAGGATCCTATATATAGTTACTAGTCTCTAAATAAGGACTTTTAAGTCTAATCTAGGTAGTAACATAACGTTTAATAGCTTCTACTTTACTAATATCTAGATTAATAAATATAAAGTAACCTCTTACTTCTTTATTAAGGATAAATAAGAAATAACTAATCTACTTCTACTAAGCCTGCCTTTTACTTAGGACACTTAACTCTTTTTTAGGTATAGTAAGTAACTAATTACTATATATATCTATATAAAAGAAGCCCTCTTAAAGATTCCTATTAAAGTAATTAGGATAAACAGCTTAACTAAGATTACTAATATCTTACTATAAATTAATAACTACGTTATTATAGTCTTTAAATTAGAAAACTAGATTCTAGTAGTAAACCTAAGAGTACTACTAGACTTAATAAGTTTTACCTAGAGATTAACCTTAAGGAAAGCAAAAAGATAGTAGCTATAATTAATTAAAACTAAGCTAAAGAGATTATAGCCTTAGTTATATAGGCTATAATTAAACTATAGGTTACTTATATTTATAAGGCGTTAGTAGTACGTCTATTAGATTAATAGAATTATAAACTAGTAGAGAAAGATCTTTATAATAAATTTATAAGAAAACTAGTCTCTTACTAAGAGGAGTAGTTAATTTACTATAGGATCTAGAAACACTAGGACAAAGCTACTTATTAGTATAAAAGAGTTAAAGAAGTAGCTATAATCTATATAATATATAAATATAAGGATTAAAAGGTCTAACTAGTTAATAATACTTTATTTAATAGATTAGTACCTAATAGTAACCTACACTAGAAGATTAAGAAGCTTAAAGGTATAAAGTAGAAGCTTTAAGAACAGATTAGACTATATAATAATATTATTACGCTAAAGATTTCTAATATTAAGCCCTAATTTAGGCTTACTAATAAGCGTCTTAAAGTAATTATAAAAAATAGCCTATATCTATTACTAAGAGAGAAAGACTTATTTAAGTATATTCTTCTTAATTAAGAGAAATCCTTAGTATAGGAATTTTTAGAGTGTAGCTAATTAGACCTAATAGTTACTTTACTATAAGTAATCTATAC
>NW_007361321.1:3753-11228 GCF_000149035.1 Colletotrichum graminicola M1.001
CTATAATTTAATAACCTTCTTAATACCCTTTAGCCTTTTTTAATACTATACTTTTTTATAAGGCGTAATAAATTTAGTAGCCTAGTTTTACTAGATTATAACTTAAATCCTTTATAACTTAATTCTAAAATACTATAATACTTTTTTAAATAATATTATAGTTAAGGGTCCTTAATTAAAATATAATAATAAGAAATTACTTACTTATCTTAGTATTTACTAATTTATTTATAAATATTTAAGGAATATTAATTACGTCCTATTTAACGTTAAGTTAGCTAAATACACTATCTTTACACTTAAGTCCTAATAGTACTAGATATTTATAGTAATTATAAGGTATTTATATAGTATAGAAAGGCGTTAGCTAGATTAAGTAAAAGTTATTAAGATTCTTAAGTAAGAGAAGTGCTCCTTAGTCTTAGAAATCTAGTCTTTCCTAAGGATTATTACTTTTTATAAGTGTTAGGTCTAGAACTTCTTATTAATAGTAGTGCCTTTATACTTTTTTCTTAAAAAGAATTAGTCCTTTTAGTAAAATATAGATTATACTTAAGCTATAGAAGCGCTTAAGTCTACTATTACTAAGGCTTTAGTCCTAATTATATTAGACTATAAGCCTAAGGTAGGCTAGATTATCCTAATAATAGATACTAGTATTAAGGGATAAGGCGCTACGCTAGGATAAATTATTAATAAGAAGTAGGCTGTTTTATAGTATAAGAGCAGAATCTAGTGTAGACTAAAACTAAACTATAATATAAGAAAGCTAGAAATATAAGGCGTTCTAATAAGCCTTAAATAACTATATAACTACTTTTTTAGTATTTAATTCCTTTTAGAGACTAATATAAAAGTCCTTATTATATAGATTAATAGTATAATAAATAACTTACTTTTAGTAATAATAATAAGGTAGCTTTTTTAGATCTAGCTCTTTAACTTTAAGATTAAGTATATTAATAGTAAAAAAAACACTATAGTAAATAGATTATTATAAAAACCCCTTAGCCTATTAGATATTAAAGAAGTAGATTAAGAGGAAGATATTAAAGATTTTATTAATATAAAGGTGCTTTAACTTTATATTATATAGAACTTTATTATTTATATATATAGCTAAGATAATAATATAACTAATTAGGACTAAGATATTAATATTCTAATAGACCTTTTTATACTAAAATAATAGTTAACTAACTTAAAATAAATTACCTATTTTCTACTTTTACTTAAAAGACCCCTTAGGATTTCTCTTACTTAGTTCTACTAGTTTAAGTAGTTAGCTATATAATTTATAATATAGGATTAACTTTTATTCTAATAGGGGATAAAGACCTCTCCTTACCTATAGAGGGTTATTAATAATCTAAGCTGCTATTAAGAGTTAATTACTAAAGCATATAATAAATTAAGGTATTAAGGATATAAGGCTACTTACTTCTACCTTACTACATAATACTTTTAGCAAAGATATATACTTAAGTTAGGGAGGTGATTAGAACTATAAGTTATATTAAAAGGCTTAGTCTAAGCGTATAGATAACCCCTATATCTCTACTAAACTAATCTACTACCTATTTACTTAGGTTTACCTAAATATATAGTATATTAGTAAATAAAAGGTTATTAAAGCTTACTATAAGTTTTCTAGCTATATTAAGGTAAGGATCCTTAAGAACACTACCTCTAAGAATATAGTAAAGTTTCTTTAAGAAGATATTATTTACTATTATAGGCTTTATAGCACTTTAATTATTAATAGGGGATAAGAGAATATAAGTATAGTTACTAAGTTAAATTAACGCTATAAGATATACTATAAGGTTATATTAGTATATAACCCTTAAGTAAATAGGCTTCTTAAGAAAAGATATTAGCTAATTATATATACACTTTATATTTAGTTAGACTAAGGCTAAAAAGATATATACCCTCTACTCCTAACTACTCTCTTTATAGATTAAACTACTATTAGAGCTTTATTAAGGTATACGTCTTTCTACCTTATCTATAGTTATTATACTATTACTTTAATTAAGTAGCGTACTACTACTTAGAGGGTTCTTAATTAGGACTTTATCTAGACGCCTAAAGAGGAGGTATAGACTTACTTTTAGGCTTTTTAAAAGCTTAACTAGGACTATAAACACGCTATAAAGATTATTACTTAATAAAAAGCCTATATATATAATTAGTTTAATAAAAGCTATTTATATTTACTTTAATTAACCTAACTTTAGTAAGGAGATTTAGTCCTTATCTTTAATATTTAAAGAAAGATTAATATATCTATATTATAAAAGCTAGACTACTATTAGTAAGGACCTTACTAAATCTATTTAGTCTCTCCTATAGGTATATTATATTAGCTTACTACACTCTCTAGGGATCTAATTACTAAAGCTATATATATAAGTAATTAGTTAAAGAAATTTACTAGGACACCTAAAGGACTTTATTTTTCCCTAGATAAGGATACCTTATAAGATAAAATTACTTCTAATCTTTAGGACTTACTACTAGCTAAAAATAGCTTAGGTATACTAAGTGCACTACTAATTAATAGTTAACACTAGAGATATACCTTTATAAGCTTTTTTAATTAAAGTGTCCCTTTTTACTAATTCTATATAAAGGTATAAAAGATAAATAGATTAAGAAAAAACTTTAGGAAATTACACTACTTATAGCTACTTTACTAAGGTAATTAATAACTATAAGAAGAAGTTTATAACTACTATTTTCCTTACCTTAAAAACACTAGCTTACCTTACTTAAGAAGCTTAAGTTAGCTATTAACCTTATTACTATTATCTTTAAGATAAAGAAACTAATTAATTAAACCTCTGCTTTTTTTAAAAAGAACTTTAGTAAAAATATAAAATTACTATCTTAATTCTAGGTAATCCTCTAATAAACCTCTAAGTTATATATAGAATTACTTTCTTTAAAGTTTACCTTACTACCTTTAATAAAGTCTTAGTACTTTTTACTTTTACTAGCCTACACCTTTAGTTCCTTTAAAGTATTATTAAGCTAAAAGTACTTAATTAAAATTAGCTTAATATTTAGGTTAATTAATAAAGGGACTCCTTTACTACTATTCTTATACTTAAAATACTTTTTATTATCTAGCTTAGTCTTATAACTACTAGTAAACTAATAATTATTATTAGATTAGTAGTTATAACTAGCGCTAGACTCCTAAAATATATAATTAGCGTACTAATTTAAGAACTCCCTAGAAAAAGATATACACTTAAAATAAGAAGCTATAACCTAAATATCCCCCTCTAGATCCAAACTAACTTACTTCTAAAAGCTATAAGTATAGTAACTATATAGTATAACGTTATAAACACTATACACCTAAATTAAAAGTAAGTTAACTATAAGAGTATAACTAAGAAGCTTCTAAAATAGTACTCTAAAGTAACTAGTATAGGCCTTACTTATAAAGATATAATATAAAAAGATAAGGAAGCTACTTATAAGACTAGGATTTATTAAGATTTTATATAAAATAGCCTAATTTATATATAACCCCTAAAAGTTAATTATTACTTAACTAATAGTTTTATTACTAAATAAAGTAATAATTTAAAGCTTATAATATAGCTCCTTAACTAAGCCTAGTAGCTTATACTAAATAGTATACTTTAAATACTAAGAGAAACCTATAATTAGTAATAGCTTTAAAAAGGGGAAAAACTAATTAACTTATAACTATATAATTTAAAGTAACTTACTAGAAATAGTATAAGATGTTCTAGCTCTTAAGGAACTCCTTACTAGGTATAAAGCTTAACTACTACTAAGGACAGATCTATATAAGTAGGGTATAATTAACTTTATAATTATTAATAGTATTTAGGTTAAACATATTAACTATTAATAATAATAAATCTAAAAACTAAGATAGTAAGGTAAAGATTTAAGTTAATTAATAAAAGTAGTTATTAATAAAAGGGTTTAAAAGTAGGTTAATAGGGAAAAGATTTTCCTTTTTATCCTTAGGAAGGTTAATCTACTAAAAAGGAAGGTATAGTAAACTAATTTAGGTAGGTAAGAAAAAGAACTAACTAACTAATTTATAATTAGCTTAAAGGAATAATTTACTACCTTACTTACTAATAATAAGTAAATTACTTCTTTTTTCTTTTAATTTTACTTTATTTACTAGGTTATTTCTTTCTAGCTTTAATTAAGGCCCTCTTTTACTTATTACTATATTAACCTACCTCTTTTTTTCCTAATTAATCTTTTCTTTTTTACTTTTTTAATAATAATAATAATTATTTAAGTAATAATCTAGCTATTCTTTATAAAAAGCTACTTTTTTCTTTATATACTATTAAACCTAATCTTTTTTCTTTATTATAATTACTACTTAAAATTATATACTATACTATATACCTACTAAACTTAAGACTAATTACTTTTTTTTCTTTATAACTAATTACTACTATAATATCTTTTATTAGCCTAATCTCTCCTTCCTTATAGAACTATAGTAGTATAGCTACCTAGATCTAGTGCCCTTATACTATTTATAACTTTAAGCGTAACTATATAAGACGCTAGTAATTAAACAGACTAATTGAATTTAAGACTACACTACTAGCTATAACTAAAGAAGCTTAAAACTTCTAATTTATTAATCCTAGCGTAAATAACTACTTTAGCTACTAGACTTAAGCGCACCTATAAGTTATACTTATTTAAAATAGTTTTATACGTTTTATTTTAACTAAACTTAATATATATTTTCCTAACTAGCTCCTTTAGGAGGATATAGATTAGTTCTTATAATAGTAACTAGCAGCCTTTATAATCTAGGACAGCTACTAAGAATAGTAAGGCTAAAGTTACTAAAAAGTAAGAGCTATCCTCTTTAATTACTATAACTTATAGGGTTAACTACTTTAAAAAGATTAGATAGGGAGAGATAAGATTACTATAGCGTTAGAGGTTATAACTTAGGACTTATTACTAGTCTATAATATTATAGTAGTTCTAATTAGCTAGGAATATTTTACTAATCTAAATATTACCTTAGTCTTAGTTCTTTAGTTACTTACTACTTATAAAGTAATTAGGACTTCTATATATCTAGTCCTTTTTTTACTATTTATTAATTATTCTAAACACTTTATAAGAATAATTATTAACTAATAAGATAGTATAGTTTATTAGTATAACCTTTTTTAGGAGGCAGGCTAATTTAAGGTAATCTTTATTAATAACATCCTAGCGCTCTAAAGATTCTACTAAGATATAGGGGCCTTACTATATATTAAGAATCTAATTAACGCTAGTGCTTATATTATTAATATAGCCTAATAGCCTAGCTTATAGAAGTATAGCTTTTATATTTTAAAGTAGTTCTAAATAGTAGTTTAGTATAGTAAATTATACCTAACTAAGAATCTTATCTTCTAAAGTAATAAAATAAAAAGTATACTAAGTAATTAAATATATATATACTAGATTTAGTAGATTAGCTATAAGTTTTACTATAAAAGTAACTAAGTTAATAATACTATATATAATACTCTAGAAATATATCTTAAGGACGTCTATAGTTAATATAGAAATAGTTATATAAGGGTATTAGTAGGCACTAAATTAGACTATATAATTATTAAGAAGCTATATTTAAGGCTAGGCTTTATAGCGTTAATTAAATAAAGTATACTAACTAATTCTTAGATCTTTAGCCTATATTATTATTAATTAGTTACTAGCTAGAGATAGCGCTTACTACTTAGACTATTACTAGGCTTTATACCTTAAAACCTACTTAATTAGTCTACCTTAGTAATAAATACTATTAAAAGAGGGTCTAATTCTAAGCACACTCCTATAAGTCCTATGCCTCCTAGTTAAATATTACTAGTCACCCTATAACTAATTCCCTAGATACTTAACATAACGCTATAATTAGAAAGACTTATACGTTTACTTATAAACCTATATTTACTTTTTATCTTATTTAGGCTAACTTTATTATTAGTTACTAAAACTAAGCCTCTAGCTTAGGTTTTACCTAAAATTAAAGACGTTATAGAGGAGAACCCTCTAACTTAAGCTTAACTGCTCTAGAAACCCCTATTAATTAAGTAATATAAAGACTTATAGCTAAAGGAGATAACTTCTTAAGATCTAAACTTATAGTTAAGATAAGTAAATTATAAAATAACACTTAGTAAGTTAGAGCTTAATTAGTAAGAAGCTAGTAAGTTACTTTAATAAGAGGCTATAAATTACTATTATTAACTACTATACTACTAAAATAAGCTTTCTAAGAAACTAGTAATTAATAAGTATATATAAAAAGAATAAGTTAATTAATATAATAACCTAATTAATAAGGCAGCTTATATAACCCCTATATATACGCCTTAGGTACTACTATTATTAAGCTAGGATTAGGAGGGCTAGGATTATAAAGACGTAGGGCTTTAATAGGATTATATAAAGGAGGTGTATAAGCAGGAGGTAAAGGCTAAGAAGAAGAATAAGAAGAAAGGCTAACGCTAATTTACTATAAAGGTAGTTATATAAGGGCTAATCTTAAGGATAATTTCTCCCTAAGAGGACTTATAAAGAAGAAATTAGGAGATAATTAGAGCAGGGTAGGGTAATTAGCCTAGAAGTAAGGTAGTATATATACTTAATTAGAAAATCCTAATCCTAATTAAGTATAAAGATAAAAGTTAGTGTTAATAGGTTTAGGAATAGATAATATAGAATTTATCCTTTATGCTTATACCTACCTTCTAATTAAACTAGAGCCTTTTTATAATTTACCTCTAATTATAATAACATAAGATAATTAGGAGTAATTACTTACCTAATTAGGGTATAATTATACTTAATCCTATAGTTTAACACTTATAATTAATATTAATTCTAGATAGATTAAGACGATTTATACACTAATTAGTAAGGAATCTTATATTACTTTTAGTAGTTATAGTGTTCTATATAGTTACCGCACCATAAAAGTCCCTTATACCTTATACGCTTTTAATAGTATAGTAAATAACTTACTATTATAATATTAACTATTACCTAGATATTAGTAGTATAGATTAACGCTAAATAGCTAAAATAACTATAGCTAATTTACTATAGATCTACTAGATTTATAGGGATATTATATAGTAGATTTACTATATAATCCTATAATAGTTCTTTTTCCTTTATATATAATTTAGAACTAGTACTTACCCCTATTATTTATTACTACCTATTAATATGTATAGTTAACTATATTACTAACCTAGTAAAACTAATACTAATTAGTAGTTAACTTTACTATAACTACTACTAAAAATACTATAGATTAGTAAGGTATTATAAGAAGAGGTAATAATGTTATTAACTACTTATAGAGGCCTAGAGTAGGCCTTACTAAAAACCGCTACTATAAATACCTTTATAACGCTATTATACTATATGCCCTT
>NW_007361322.1:0-1770 GCF_000149035.1 Colletotrichum graminicola M1.001
GATTATTACTTAGTAAAAAGCTTATATATATAATTAGTTTAATAAAAGCTATTTATATTTACTTTAATTAACCTAACTTTAGTAAAAAGATTTAGTCTTTATCTTTAATATTTAGAAAAAGATTAATATATCTATATTATAAAAGCTAGACTACTATTAGTAAGGACCTTACTAGATTTATTTAGTTTCTCTTATAGGTATATTATATTAGCTTACTATACTCTCTAGAAATCTAATTACTAAAGCTATATATATAGGTAATTAGTTAAAGAAATTTACTAGGACACCTTAAGGACTTTATTTTTCTCTAGATAAGGATACCTTATAGGATAAAATTACTTCTAATCTTTAAGACTTACTACTAGCTAAAGATAGCTTAGGTATACTAGGTGTACTACTAATTAATAGTTAACACTAGGGATATACCTTTATAAGCTTCTTTAAGTAAAGTGTCCTTTTTTACTAATCCTATATAAAGGTATAAGGGATAAATAGATTAAGAAAAAGCTTTAGGAAATTACACTACTTATAGCTACTTTACTAAGGTAATTAATAACTATAAGAAGAAGTCTATAACTACTATTCTTTTTACCTTAAAAATACTAGCTTACCTTACTTAAGAAGCTTAAGTTAGCTATTAACCTTATTACTATTATCTTTAAGATAAAGAAACTAATTAATTAAACCTCTACTTTTTTTAAGAAAAACTTTAGTAAAAACATAAAATTACTATCCTAATTCTAAGTAATCCTCTAATAAACCTCTAAGTTATATATAGAATTACTCTCTTTAAAGTTTACCTTACTACCTTTAATAAAGTCTTAGTACTTTTTACCTTTACTAGCCTACACCTTTAGTTCCTTTAAAGTATTATTAAGCTAAAAGTACTTAATTAAAATTAGCTTAATATTTAGGTTAATTAATAAAGGGACTCCTTTACTACTATTCTTATGCTTAAAATACTTTTTATTATCTAGCTTAGTCTTATAACTACTAGTAAACTAATAATTATTATTAGATTAGTAGTTATAACTAGCGCTAGACTTCTAAAATATATAATTAGTATACTAATTTAAAAACTCCTTAAGAAAAGATATACACTTAAAATAAGGAGCTATAACCTAGATATCCCTCTCTAGATTTAGACTAACTTACTTTTAGAAGCTATAAGTATAGTAACTATATAGCATAACGTTATAAACACTATACGCCTAAATTAAAAGTAAGTTAACTATAGAAGTATAACTAAGAAGCTTCTAGAATAGCACTCTAAAGTGACTAGCGTAGGCCTTACTTATAAAGATATAACGTAAAAAAATAAAAAAGCTACTTATAAGACTAAGATTTATTAAGATTTTATATAAAATAGCCTAATTTATATATAACCCCTAAAAGTTAATTATTACTTAACTAATAGTTTTATTACTAAATAAAGTAATAATTTAAAGCTTATATTATAGCTCTCTAACTAAGCCTAGTAGCTTACACTAGATAGTATACTTTAAATACTAAGAGAAACTTATAATTAGTAATAGCTTTAAAAAGGGGAAAGACTAATTAACTTATAACTATATAATTTAAAGCGACTTACTAGAAATAATATAGGATATTCTAGCTCTTAAGGAACTCCTTACTAGGCATAGAGCTTAACTACTACTAAGAACAGATCTATATAAGTAGGGTATAATTAACCTTATAATTATTAATAGCGTTTAGGTTAGATATATTAACTATTAATAATAATAGATTTAAAAAACTAAGATAGTAAGG
>NW_007361322.1:2152-5356 GCF_000149035.1 Colletotrichum graminicola M1.001
TATACTATTTATAACTTTAAGAATAACTTATATAACTATATAAGACGCTAGTAATTAAACAGACTAATTAGATTTAAGACTATACTACTAGCTATAACTAAAGAAGCTTAAAACTCCTAATTTATTAATTCTAGTATAAATAACTACTTTAGCTACTAAACTTAGGCGTACTTATAAGTTATACTTATTTAAAATAGTTTTATATACTTTATTTTAACTAAACTTAATATACGTTTTCCTAACTAGCTTCTTTAGGAGGATATAAATTAGTTTTTATAATAGTAACTAGTAGCCTTTATAATCTAGGATAGCTAGTAAGAATAGTAAGGCTAAAGCTACTAAAAAGTAAGAGCTATCCTCTTTAATTACTATAACTTATAACGTTAACTACTTTAAAGAGATTAAATAAAAAAAGATAAAATTACTATAACGTTAGAGGTTATAACTTAAGACTTATTACTAGTCTATAATATTATAGTAGTTCTAATTAGCTAGGAATATTTTACTAATCTAAATATAGCCTTAGTCTTAGTTCCTTAGTTACTTACTACTTATAAAGTAATTATAACTTCTATATATTTAGTCCTCTTTTTACTATTTATTAATTATCTTAAACACTTTATAAGAATAATTATTAACTAATAAAATAGTATAGTCTATTAGTATAACCCTCTTTAGGAAGTAAGCTAATTTAAGGTAATCTTTATTAATAATATCCTAGCGCTCTAAAGATTCTACTAAGACATAAGGGCTCTACTATATATTAAGAATCTAATTAATACTAGTACTTATGTTATTAATATAGCCTAACAGCCTAGCTTATAAAAGTATAGCCTTTACGTTTTAAAGTAGTTCTAAATAGTAGTTTAGTATAGTAAATTATACCTAACTAAGAATCTTATCTTCTAAAGTAATAAAATAAAAAGTATACTAAGTAATTAAATATATATATACTAGATTTAGTAAATTAGCTATAAGTTTTATTATAAAGGTAACTAAGTTAATAATACTATATATAATACTTTAGGAATATATCTTAAGGATATCTATAGTTAATATAAAAATATTTATATAAGGGTATTAGTAAGCACTAAACTAGACTATATAATTATTAAGAAGCTATATTTAAGGCTAGGCTTTATAGCGTTAATTAAATAAAGTATACTAACTAATCCTTAGATCTTTAGCCTATATTATTATTAATTAGTTACTAGCTAGAGATAGTGCTTACTACTTAGACTATTACTAGGCTTTATACCTTAAAACCTACCTAATTAGTCTGCTTTAGTAATAAACACTATTAAAAGAGGGTCTAATTCTAAGTATACTCCTATAAGTCCTATACCTCCTAGTTAAATATTACTAGTTACCTTATACCTAATCCCCTAGACGCTTAATATAACGCTATAATTAAAGAGACTTATATATTTACTTATAAACCTATATTTACCTCCTATTTTATTTAGGCTAACTTTATTATTAGTTACTAGAACTAGGTCTCTAGCTTAGGTTTTACTTAAGATTAAAGACGTTATAAAGAAGAACTTTTTAACTTAGGCTTAACTACTTTAAAAACCCCTATTAATTAAATAAAGTAAAGACTTAGAACTAAAGGAGATAACTTCTTAAGATTTAAACTTATAGTTAGAATAAGTAAATTATAAGTTAACACTTAGTAAGTTAGAGCTTAATTAGTAAGAAGCTAATAAGTTACTTTAATAAAAAGCTATAAATTACTATTATTAACTACTATACTACTAAAATAAGCTTTTTAAGAAACTAGTAATTAATAAGTATATATAGAAAGAATAAGTTAATTAATATAATAACCTAATTAATAAGTTAGCTTATATAACCCCTATATATACGCCTTAGGTACTGCTGTTATTAAGCTAGGATTAGGAAGGCTAGGATTATAAGGACATAGGGCTTTAATAGGATTATATAAAGGAGGTGTATAAGCAGAAGGCAGAGGCTAAGAAAAACAATAAGAAGAAAAGCTAATACTAATTTACTATAAAGGTAGTTATATAAGGGCTAATCTTAAGGATAATTTCTCCCTAAGAGGACTTATAAAGAAGAAATTAGGGGATAATTAAAGTAAGGTAGGGCGATTAGCCTAAAGCAAGGTAGTATACAAGCTAATTAGGAGATCTTAATCCTAATTAAGTATAAAGATATAAGTTAGTAAAGATAGGTTTAGAGATAAATATATAGAATTTATTCCTTATACTTATATCTACCTTCTAATTAAACTAGAGCCTCTTTATAATTTACCTTTAATTATAATAACATAAGATAATTAGGAGTAATTACCTACCTAATTAGGGTATAATTATACTTAATCCTATAGTTTAACACTTATAATTAACGTTAATTCTAGATAGATTAAGACGATTTATATACTAATTAGTAAGGAATCTTATGTTACTTTTAGTAGTTGTAGTGTTCTATATAGTTACCGCACCGTAAGAGTCCTTTATACCCTACGCGCTTTTATTATTAATAATTCTTTTACTATACTAAACTTATTCTCCTTTAACTATTTATAAGAGGTATAGTTATTCCTTATAAATCTATATAATTTATTACTTATTTACTAATTTAAGTAATATTAAGTTTACTTATACTTTACTATTAACTATAACTTAAGTAGGCTATTTATTTAGTAAGACTTATATAAAAACATAACTATTATGTTTTATTATTATAACGTATAAGGTTTTTATTTATCTTCTAGCTGCTTATACCTTACTTATAGTTAGCGTCTTAAGTTCTTTAGCTAATTTAGGTAGGTCCTAGCCTCCTTAATCTATATTTACTATATTTATACTTTTCTTATATAGTAGTATTTATATTTATTATAGTAGTAGTTTAACTAGTATTTAGTAGTGCCTATTATATATACTACTAAGTATTATAAGTATAGTTTAAAATAAATATTTTATTTTTTATATTCCTTAACTCTTTAGTACTATAGTTCTTTATTTATATAGTATTAAGGTGCTACTATATTATTTATCCTCTAAGGATAAAAAGTATTAATTCTTTTAGCTACTTTATATATACTATATTTATTATAAATATAGTTTATCTAGAATACTTTCCTATATAGTAGGTGTTTTAAGGCTAGGTGTTTATAATCTTTAAACCTAAGGCTTTTTTAGTTTAAGATAATAAGTTCTCTTTCAACATTAATATTCT
>NW_007361322.1:5456-10113 GCF_000149035.1 Colletotrichum graminicola M1.001
AGATTAATAAAGGCGCTTAGCGTGCTATAATTTACTATATTTATAACTGTAATTAAGTATAAGTAACTAATATATATGCCTTAAGTAAATTAATAGTAAGAATTAGCTAATAATAAAGTAAAGCTTTACTACTAAATAGAGGAGGAAAACGTATAAGATATTAAAGGATAATTAATAAATAAATAGGCTATATATAGATAATATTTAGCGTAGGCTCTATAGTAATTAATTACGCTACTAGCGCTAAGGGGGTAAATTAAATATAGCGGAATTATATATAAATTCACTAGTAAATATATAGTTACCCTATAGTAAATTATTAGGGAATAGGCAGTAAATTAGCCCTACTTCTAATAGGGTTTTCCCCTATTTCTATAGTAATTTACTATAAACATAGAACATATAACAGAATTAATTAAGTAACTATTATAATCCTTACTATTTAATAATAATAACCCTATAGATCTAGTAGATCTATAGTAAATCAGCTGTAGTTATTCTAGCTATTTCGGCGTTAATCCTATTGCCAATATTAAGGGAAAATAATAATCTATACATTTACTATTTTTAAAAAGGCCAACCGGCAATGGCCGCGCAATATAGTGGTAAATACACACACAACAGAGCAATCAATCAACCAAGCGTATTGCTGATAATTACGCGCTTTAACAATTGTCACCCGCCGAGACCCGGGCTCTTCCGAAGCCGGCTAGGGCAAGAAGCTAGCTAGACTTTAGTGCTCTCGTCTGCCGGCCCTTGCTAACGGCATCAAGACCACACGCAGGTATTGCTCGATCCAGGGCAGACTTGGCAGCTCCAAGCCGTTGTGTCGTTAAGGGCAACGGCCTTGGGGTTGCCCCCCAAAGGTTCCGTGACGGCGCAGAACGGCCTAAAGTTGTCACTGGCGCCAGGCGCGCCGCATACGGCCCATGGATTGGTCGAATTGCATTCAGTCCCGTCGCCCACGCACAGGCTTACTGAGTAGGACAGAGGCGAGCGGCTGTTCCCGTCTTCGCATTTATCCGTTGTAATTGTATATTCGGCACCTGGGCCAAACTGAGTGATGTTGGCCCATCCCCAATTGTTAGACTCGTAGCCTGATTACGCCACAGGTTAGCTATCAGCCAATGTGGTAAGCTGTAGATGTATATATACCCCCATCGCCATTAAAAACGTTACAGTATTGATCGACGACTATAGTGTTGAAAGTGGTGCCGGATGATTTAGCAAAGTTGGCAATCACGTCTTTAACTGTTGGATCAAGGGTGAAGGTGTAGCTGGAGTGGGCAGGGTCGGGGCTAAGCGGTACATTGGTAAGGCCGCCGCAATCGTCGCGAGGGACAAGCTGGCGACCTGCCACTGCTGCAAGCGAACCGGTGGCTAGGGAAACCACAGCCGCAAAGGTTGCAGAGTGATGCATCGTGCCTTGATGTGATTTATTGAAAATTGAACGAGTGGAAGGGTGAAGTTAAGAGACTTCTTGAAGAGTGAACGAATGAAAGGTTGGGGTTGAGAGTTGTAGGAAATGAATGAAATCTGGGTGAGGGATAAGATATAATCTACACTAGAGTTATTGGCATTAGTGCAAAACTACTCTTAGATAAGAGGCCTATAGATAGGTGTATCCTGGTGGATCTAAAGTCGGCTATCTCCGCATAGACGGATGCCTCTGCTAAGTTCACAGATCTAATTTACAGAGAGGTTTTCTAACACTGCAAGTACTGCAGGAACGATGCTTAGTCTCCACACCTCGCATGACATCCTAGTAGTTGCTATCACTTGTGGGGTATTATAACCAACCTATAGCGTTTTACTCTGTAGTTAGTAGCATAACAAGCAGCGTAACCCTGGTGTATACTAGGGTGGTGCGCCTGTAATTAGAGTGCAGCTGACTCGTAGGCTTCGGCGTTCCCTCATCGGATTGCCAAGTCCCCTTCTCTAAATCCCCCCTGAGTCCGTGTTTTAGGTTAATAGCACCTGGACGCACTGTTAGGGTACCCCTTTGTGGCCGACATTAGGGATTAAAAGCTTGTGCTTATAACAAGGCAGAACGTCTATGTTTTATTTTTAAGATAAAGACTATCAAAGGACATTACTGTGGCGTAACATCCTAACTAAGCAAGGCACAGCTAACATAAGCGCGCTATTTGTCTTCTGTTGTAGAGACACTGTTTAGGTAGGAAAGATTATAGGGAAAATGGCTTAACTATCTATAGTGTAGAGATAGGTAATCTAGCCTAAAGAAATATATATTCTTTAAGTAAGTTAGCTATATAGAGATAAGGCTTAGTTTAGAATAACTATTTCTTTAGTCTAGAGAAATTAGCTAACTAGAGCTAGATATACGTTATATATATAAGGGTATTATAATATACCCCCCTAGGCGTAATTAACTATCTATTGATTATTATATACTTAAAAACTACTAGATATAAAAAAGATTACTACTAAGTAAATAAAGTAAAGTGTATATAGTGCTTTATAAAGCCTAGTTATAAGGGGTAACTATTATATAAAGGAAATACTATATAGGCCCTTATTAAGGGAGATAAATTACTATATTTATTCTTATTTTTATACCTCTAGCTATATAAATTATTAAGTAGAATAGTAGCCTTTAATTAGCTAAAAAATAACTATCTAACTACTTTTCTACCTTATTATTATCTAACTTTTTACTAAGTAAAAGTTAGGCTTTTTTTTTATTATTAATAAGAATAACTATATATACTACTATATCTTTTTTATTCTATCTTATAGTTATAACTTACTATAATTACTTATTATAAGCTAGGTAATTTATAATACTAATTATTTTAAATAAATACTTACTAAAAGAAATAAGGAGGCTATATATACTTATACTACTATAGTGTATATAGTAGCGCTTAAGTATTACGCTAAGTAATATAAGGTAGTAAAGAGGAGTACTAGCCTTTTTAATACCTTAAATAACTAGCCTATAGTCCTTCTCCCTAACATAAGTAGTCTACTATTATTTTACCTTTATATTACTAAGTAATACTAATATTTAATACTAGTATAACTAAGATAAAAGCTATAAAGGTAATAAGGTCTTTAATAACCTTATTATAAGTATAAAAAAAAATTAAAAAAAGATAGCTTATAAGCCTTTAATACTAATACCCCCTTTCTTCTTATACCCTAGCTATAGCTATAGCTAGGGGCTAGGCTATACTATAAAAGTTCCTTTAGTATAACGCTAAAAGTATATTACTATTTACTACTTACTAAGTAACCTATTACTAACTTATTTATATAGTATAAGCTACTTTTAAGATAGAGAAAAAGGAGGAGGCTAAAAAAAGTAGTTAGGCTAAGACCCTTAAGCCTGTCTTAAGGAGGGTTAAGTGTATAAAGTATATTATAAGTATACTTTATAGTAACTCCTTAAGGTAATATAAGCTAGTAGCTAGAAGCTAATCTTATAAATATTAATATTATACTTTAAGTAAGGTGCTATATATTATTATATATAAAGGATTAAAGCTTTATTACTTAGAAAAGAAGTTCTTAGCTATAAAGTATAGTAATATTACTTTTAGTATATATTCTTATATACTAACTTATTATAGCTAGTTACTAACTTATACTTAGGTCTTTAGTTATATAACTACTAAGTTATATAGCTATTCTATATTTAAGAGGACCTTTTTTTAAAGAGACCTTTATATTAATATATAAAAAATTAATAAGGTAGTATTAGTACTACTTACCTCTTAAAGAGTCCTTAGACCTTTTAATAGTAAATCTAGTAAGAATATATTAGTTATTATAAGTATATTTAGTAATACCCCCTTTAGTATAGCTATTACTATTATAGATAAGGGTTAATAAGCTGCTATTTACTTTATAATTAATACCTTTATTAGTACTATTCTCTTTATAAAGTAAATACTTATATATTATATCTTTATAGACTAGTATATAAAATCTTTTAAGAGGTAATAATAGTAAAAAAATAACTTTATTTTAGGGCTTTTAGTTAGAAGTAATAGGCCTATAGGCTAGAAAAGGGTTTTAAAACAGCCTATAGGTAATAAATAAGAATTTAAATAGCCTTTAGGTATTTATCTTTTACTAACCCCCTTTTCTAAGCGTATATAAGTATTATCTATATATCTTAAAGATTAAGTAGTAATCTAAACTATTTAAACTTACTATATATAAGACTTTTTATAAGCCTATTAAAAGCGTATAAGGTATAAAGGACTCTTATAGTATAGTAACTATATAAAACACTATAACTACTAAAAGTAACATAAGATTCCTTACTAATTAGTATATAAATTATCTTAATCTATTTAGAATTAACGTTAATTATAAGTATTAAACTATAAGATTAAGTATAATTATACCCTAATTAGGTAAGTAATTACTCCTAATTATCTTATATTATTATAATTAAAAGTAAATTATAAAAAGGCTTTAGTTTAATTAAAAAGTAAGTATAAGTATAAGGAATAAATTTTATATATCTATCTTTAAACCTATTAATACTAACTTATATCTTTATACTTAATTAGAATTAAAATCTTCTAATTAGCCTATATACTACCTTACTTTAAGCTAATTACCTTACCTTACTCTAATTATCTCCTAATTTCTTCTTTATAAGTCCTCTTAAGGAGAAATT
>NW_007361323.1:0-9575 GCF_000149035.1 Colletotrichum graminicola M1.001
TTTTATAAGTATAACTATAAGAGGGCTTAATATAAAGATCTAGACGTAATAAATATATAGTTTTACCTTATAGTAAATATAATTATAAAATATAGTATTATAAAGTTTAATATTTATAACTTTAATAAGACTAGCTTTATAATAGGCTAAATTATATTTAAAATAGTTATTATAAGCTTTAAAAGGTATTTAAATATAAAAATAGTATAGTCTAGAAATTAAGAATAAGTTATAGTTATTTAGGCTATTAGTTTATTTAGTTATAACGTCTTATTATATATTATTATTAAAGGTAAAAATCTTCTTTTTACTTAGTATATAGAATCTAGTCTTTTACCTAACTAAGTTATTATAATATCTAGAAATAAATAGATAATAAATAAAAAAGGCCTAAATTAGCTTTAGTACTTTAATTAATATTTAAAGTTATATATAAAAAAGAAATATTACTTTTTTATTATTAATAGGTATAAAAGTTACTATTTTATAGACTTTAAGCTATATTATAAGGAAAATAATATTACTACTTTTTATATACTACCTTATTTATTTTATTTACTTTAGTCTTTAGATTCTAAGTGTTTTAAGTATTTAAAGCTAATATATAGTTAAGAAATTAAGGATAAAATATAATAAGGTAATACTTATATTATAAAAGATAACCTTTTTTTAGTATTTTATAACGCTTTTAAGTAAGCTCTTATAAAAGTAAATATTTAAGAAGGCTTTAGAGAGGTAAGGCTTACCTTTTTAAGTCTAGAAAGTATACTATTAAAGCTAGATATTAAGTTATATACTCTAACACCTCTAGGATCCCTTCTAATAACACTACTAGCTTAGACTTCTTAAACACTATATAATATAATAAAGATATCTTCTTAAGAAACTTTTATTAAGGATTACTTTATTAATTATCTAAATAGCTTTTTAATATATAAATTAATAGCTACTAAGTATATTTTTAATAAAGCGTTAGGAATTATATATAAAAATACTTTATTAAAGGCTAAAGTTAAAACTTTTTATAAGGAGAATAAGCTACTTAACTAATATAAAAAGGTAAAAAAAACTTATTTAAGGTAAAGAGGGAGTCTTAGTGTAGCTAATATATAGGATATTTAGTTATAAAGAGAGGTAATAACCTAGATTAAGGAGGAAATATATTAGATTAGTAGTTATAGATTAAGGATAAAAATAGGTAAATAGTAGTATAGTACTTATAAGAACACTAGATATAATATATAAATATACTAGTTTAATAAAGAAATATCTAAAGAATAGGATTTTAAGTAGTTTAAATTAATTTTATTATTCTATAGTTACTTCTTAGTTATATTTATAAGGTAGCTATAATTAGGTAGCGCGCTTACTTATCTAGTGCGCTTACTTATTATATATATTAATCTAACTTATATTAAACCTTAAGACTAAAAACTAGACCTTTTTTAGACTTAATTTTAATTTTTTAAAAATTAGTAAAAAACAGCCTTTAAGGTAAAGTAAGGAAGTAAGTAACTTACTATAATAAGTAACGTACTATATATATATATATTACTAGAAACACTAACACTAGGCCCTTTATTATTATAAAGCCCTTTATAATATAAGTTAAGGTATTATAATATAAAAGATAAAATAAATACCTAGAGGGCTATAGGGATTATATTATAAAATTACCTATTTATACCCCTATTATTATAATATATTTATGTTATTCCTAGGCGTACAGCCTACCTAGCCCTATAATTTAGATAGTCTATCTGCCTTAAGCCCTAACCTAGCCTACCTAAATATCTATCTAGCTAGGCTACGCTTTTTAAGGCAGTTAGTTAGGGCTGCCTTCTTTTTATATTAAGTAGTAGCATAACCTATTTAAACAGCGCTACTAGACGCTATAATAGCTTACACACTAAAAAAGAGCTTAGTAGCAGCCTTTTAAGATGCTAGGCTGTTAGACGCTCTTAAGAAGAAGAGGAGCCTCTATATAAGACTAAGTTCTGCTATTATTCCAGGGACCTAATGACTGAGGAAAGAAGCGCCTAGTAGAAACAATAGTATAAGGCCTTAAGCCTTGGAGGCAAGCTTTCTTCCTTCCTTAGAGGGAGGGGGAGATGTTATAGGATATCTATGTTATTCCTAGGCGCACGGCCCATCTGGCCCTGTGGGTTAGATGGTCTATCCGCCTTAAGCCCTAACCTAGCCTGCCTAGATATCTATCTAGCTAGGCTACGCCTTTTAGGGCAGTTAGTTAGAGCTGCCTTCTTTCTGCGTTACCTACCTAGATAAGTAAAGAAGAAGTAGTAATATATAGTAAATAATAATAAAAGTAATAGCTATATAATAGTAGTAATATAAGTTTATAGTTATTATATAAATAGAAATTAAAAAGTATTATTATATAGACTTAATTTAGGGCTATTAATTAATTTAACTTTTATTACTATATTATGTTATTATAGTTATTACTTTAAGAGATAGAAAGTTAACTATACTATGTAACTTATATAAAAGTGATACTATTTATAATAGAGGGTAGTAACCCCTTTTTCTAGGTAGTAACCCTATTTTTTTACCCCTTGTGTAAGTAAGGGGTTTTTAGCGTAGTAATGATGACTAACAGCCCTAGGTAGCCTTAGGCTGGCGGATTATCCTCGCCTGTTCCTATTTGCCTATGTTTAGAATAGCTAGAGAACACCTACCTCCTACTATAGTATCAGGCCAAAGGTTAACCCCCTCGTCAGGTAAATGTGGCCGTGCTTTTTTGATTATTTCAGCGACGGTACTTTGAGGTTCTTGTGCACATCTATCATAATTCTGGCCAGTGAGAGTCTCTCATACGTGGGTCACAACTCCACACTACCTGTTATGGAGTTTAAACTTACCCATCATACCATAGTAAGTATGAAACTTTAAAAGATTATTCTAAAATAGAATACTTTAATTAACTATAAATTGCCCTGCGTATAGTCCTTGAAGCCAAAGCCTATTGAATACTGGCTGTGACTGTGCAGGCCTCTTTATAAGTCTGAGCTGAACGCCTACACTGATTGCGGCCCTAGACGAAGCATCTGGGATAATCCCTGAGAGATGAGACCCTGTTTGAGAATCTCATGGCTTTTTAGTACAAGGAATCCATTACATTATATAGAGGTGCGGGTCAAAAGACCTTGCTCAAAATCGTAGGACAGGAAGTAGGGACTCCAAGAGGAAAGACTTCAAGGTACCTCATCGTATCAGATTTTTAAGGGACTCTAGAGGGTTAATAAGCTAAAGCCTCAATCTCTCAGGGGAGGCTAGCTGAATGTCTCAGGGGAGATAGGCACACTTTAGGTATGGAGCTAGGGAGAAGTATAGTCAGCGTCAGATTTCTATGTACTTCGTTGTACTGATACTGTTGGCTAGGTGATTCTGCTCAGATTCTCTTGGCATTTCAGGTAAAGACTTTTGAAATGCATCTCTGTAGACAGAAATATGTTGAGCCCATAATCGAGTCCCGAAAACCAGTACTACAAATCGCCGTCTGCGAGGACGCTGCGCACGACAGTGGGATACATGGGTCGACTGCGGACTCCGATAGGTTCAGCTTCTCACCCTACCTAGCAAGCGCGAAGTGGTGGAAACAGAGTCGATCAGCTGATCTGGCATTTCGGCTAATAATATAGAGTTCGTACGCCAGGGGCCTTTCCAATTAGATCAGGAAAACAACTGCCATAATGGAAACATCAGATCTCGGTGTCCGCCCCCCCCCCCCCCCCCCCTCCTCCAAAGAGGGCTATAAGTACTGTGACTTTTCTTTTCCTTATACGAGGTATTTCGCCATCCAGTTTCACTTCTGACCAACGGAAGTCCCTTACCAACGCTGAAAACTTGAATCTACTTCCCTTTTGTGGAACATTCACTTTGCTCGCCATGAAGTTTTCACTCTCGGGCTTGCTGCTTGGAGCCAACCTATTCGCGCCCGCGCTGAGTGCAGTATGTTACACAATCAACCCAAAGCCTAGGGGAAAGTTGCTTACTTCTCAATAGCTTGCTGTGAGTCAAAACGACGAGTCTATTTTGATCATCTAATCCAAGGGGTGTGCAGGGAAACGAAAAGTACGATGTGGAAAACCGTGACGGCGAATGGTCTGTGTATACCCCTGGCTACGAGAGTGGCAGAGTTGCAGTCACCAGAATCATTACTTCAGGGTCTACTATGATGATCAGAACAGCATACAATGGCGCAGACAAGACCAACCCAAAGCTTCATCTCAACGAAGTTTTGCAGGCAGTGTGGACAGAAAAAGCAGGCCTGAGCCTTCAATCACTGTCGCGTGTCAAGTTCTTGGAAGTGGCGAACTCTGATGTGAAGGCTGCGTGCAGATACTACAGAAAGAAAACAAAGTTGGAGGATGCGGATGAGTTCGAGTTCGATGTTGATCGTGTCAGCTCCAAAGTCTACAAAAAATTCTCAGAGAGCCCGTTTGGCTTAGTCGTTGGAAGGCTCTGCAGTGCGGCAGGCAAGATTCCTAATGCTATTGCGGTTGATGTCAGGAATGGCTATGATGATGTTGCGTGGGAGCTTATATAGGAAAACAAGGGTCATACATTAGCCCATGATAACGTCCCACACCTAATTCCGGACCACCTCAAAATGCCTCATCGAAGATACACACCGCTAGTTTCAAAATTGAATAACATCACCATCTCTCTGTTACGACCCGTCATGCAAGGATAACAGTTGACCGACCCACCTGGGCGTCGGGCGGCTGGGACAGGACATTTGTACTGCAAGATCACGGTTGGTTGGTTGGTTGGTAGATTCAACGTCTCGAGCGACGAGAGACGTGCCGGGCGCAAAGCCGACATGGTCTATGCTAATCTAAACTATGTTACAGGGCTACGTCTTGACCTAACGCTCCTGTTCGAACCACTACAAGATGAAGCAGATCTTCTAACCTGGCCAGAATTCTCTTATCCGCCATCCCTTTCCCGAGTCGCTTCGTCCATAAGGAAAGTATTTCGGATAGTGCTAGGAAAAACCACAAGGGGAAAAGCCTAGTACGGTCGGTCGTGATGTGGTTCTGCGCCTTTATTCTCCCCACTTGGCATTAGAGCGAAGCTAGGAAGGCGTACAGCGAGTCGGCTCCCAGCTGATGGCGATGCAGGAGCACGCTGTAATCGCTCTCCGTTACTGCCTGAACAAGTCAGACTCTAGCGGGAGCGAGGGTTTTCAAGACCCTCAAGTATAAGGTCTAGCACAGAGACAGGAAATGAGATACCTGCTGTGCCGGGGCTTTAGAGTATGGATGAGGGCGATTCGAGCACCTTGTCCCTGGGTAGTGGCCCGTAGGGTTAAAAATATCTAAAGATATCTATATAGATTTCTATATAACACAGTCTATAGATCTAGTAGATATATCTATATAGTTAATAGATCCTATAGATATAGATTTTTAAGTATGTGTAATCTATAAGTAAAATAGTTAAATCTAAATAGATATTTTTAATTATAGGTCTAGATATTCTAGTTATAAAGTAGATTTTGAAATAAATACTATAGATATCTAACCTATAAGCCTTTAAGTTTATATACTACCTAGCTTTAGGCCTTTAGTAAGTATACTTTATAATATATAATTTACTTTCTAATATACTTATATAGTAAGTAGACTACTTCCTCTTACCTTTCTACTATTTTTAGAAATGAATTAAGCTATAATATATAAGATTAATTAAAAGTACTTATTACTATTTTCTTTTTTACTATCTTAAACTACCTTATAGGCTTATATATTATATCTAGTCTTTTTATAATTACTATATTATTATATATATAGGTTATTACTCTTTATATAACCTATTTTTTAAGATATTTTCTTATCTTTTGTATTAATACCTTTTTTTCCCTTATAGTGCCTTTACTTTTACTATATTAAGTAACCTTATAAGATATAGTTAGGTCTTCTTAGCCCTTTAGTACTTACTAAGTACTTTTATCTTTATATAAAGTTATAAGTTTTTTACCTTAATAATAGTAAGTTAATATACTAACTTATTAATACCTTTTAACTATAAGTTAATTACCTTATATATTAGTATTAGTAAACTTCTTCAACAGTCTTTAATCTTTTTTTTAGTAAGGTAAAGCTTTATATACCTTTAATTACTATTATTAGTATTTTTAAGTCTTATAAGCCTAAGCTAGTTAGATATAAGCTAATAAGTATTAGTATATTTAGTTTAAAATTAGAGTAAAAAATAACTACTTTAAGGTTAAAAAGTATAACGTTAGCCTATTTAAAGCTAGCTTATATATTTCTTTTTTTATTAAAGTAAAGAATACTACTTTAAATAAGAAATAATAGGTAGATTAGTAAGTTAACTAGATAGATAGGTAGAAAGATAGGTATAGTTATATTATACTTAGAAAGTATAGAGAGCTAGAATCCTATAAGGAGATCTATCTCTATATATAATAAACTAACTTCTATATTTCTAGTAATATATATATATTAACCCTTATTATATTATGCTATTATATAGATTTAAAACCTTGTATTATTATAGCTTGTTTAGAGCTAGTTACAGCCTGTTACACTACTTATTACAGGTTGTTATAGCATAATACGGTCTATTTAATATCTAGTTTTATATAAGTAGATATTTCTATTTTTAGTACCCTAGAGTAGATCTAGTTACTATTTATATATATCTACTTTTTATACTTCTTAGAGATAAAGTACTATAGAGAGTAAATCTCTATAGGTCTATATCTAGAAGAAAAGATTATACTAAATGTCTTATATATATATAGTAGTGTTATCTTAAGGTTATAAATAAAGTTAAATTTAAGCTTAAATATAAGGTTATAGTTATATAAGCTTTTATATCTAAGTCTTTAAAAGTAAGAAAAAGGTTATCTTTAGTAATATATAGAATCTATATTTATATCATTTGTTTAATTTCTTTACCATATAAGTACTTTAAAGTGCTAAAATAGCTAATTTAAGAGACTAAAGGTTATATAATAATAAGAAAGTATATATAAAGTAATAATTTCTTTTTTTATATAGTACTTATTAAATCTGGTATATTTATAGTTATTATAGCTATTTAGAATTAAAAGTAATAAGTACTTTTTACATAAGACTTTATATACTAATTAAAGTACTTTAGCTAATTTAAGTTTATCTTATTTATAGTCTATTTATTTTTACTTAAGTAGATATACTATAACTTATATAATAAGTAAGCACACTAAATAAGTAAGCGCGCTACTAAACTATAACTATCTAACTATCTAACTTTTCCCTTTTATTTCTCTACTAATAATAATAAAATTAACTTATAATAAAGCCTAGGTACAGCTAGCTGTCTAAGCGTATAAAAAAGATCTAAAACTTAGTATTTAAGCTATAGTAAAGATATATAACGTTAGTTATAATTTAGTAATATGTTAAATAAAGGGTACACTATTATAATATAATATTATACCTAACTTATAGAATTTAATAGAACTTAAAGAGAGGAAGCTAGTTAAGTTTATTCTTAACCTTAATTCCTAATTATTTCCTCTTTACCTTAGTAGTGTTAAAGAAATAGCTAATTAACTACTTACTAACTATAATATACCTTTAGTTAGTAAGCACTAGGCCTTAAACTTTATTAAATAAACACTAAAGCTCTAAACGTATTTTTTTTATAAGTATAACTATAAAAGGGCTAAATATAAAGATCTAAACATAATAAATATATAGTTTTACTTTATAGTAAATATAATTATAAAATATAGTATTATAAAGTTTAATATCTATAACTTTAATAAGACTAGCTTTATAATAGGCTAAATTATATTTAAAATAGTTATTATAAGCTCTAAGAGACGTTTAAATATAAAAATAGTATAGCCTAGAAATTAAGAATAAGTTATAGTTATTTAGGCTATTAGTTTATCTAGTTATAGTGTCCTACTATATATTACTATTAAAGGTAAAAATCTTCTCTCTAGTTAGTATATAAAATCTAGTCTTCTACCTAACTAGGTTATTATAACGTCTAAAAATAAATAGATAATAAATAAAAAAGGCTTAAATTAGCTTTAGTACTTTAATTAATATTTAAAGTTATATATAAAAAAGAAATATTACTTTTTTATTATTAATAGGTATAAAAGTTACTATTTTATAGACTTTAAGCTATATTATAAGGAAAATAATATTATTACTTTTTATATACTACGTTATTTATCTTATTTACTTTAGCTCTTAGATATTAGGTGTTTTAGGCCTTTAAAGCTAGTATATAGTTAAGAAATTAAAAATAAAATATAATAAGGTAATACTTATATTATAAAAAATAACTTTTTTTTAGTATTTTATAACGCCTTTAAGTAAGCTCTTATAAAAGTAAATATTTAAGGAGGCTTTAGAGGGGTAAGGCTTATCCCTTTAAGTCTAAAAAGTGTGCTATTAAAGCTAGATATTAAGTTATACACTTTAATACCTTTAAGATCCCTTCTAATAACACTACTAGCTTAGACTTCCTAGACACTATATAATATAATAAAGATATCTTCTAAAGAAACTTTTATTAAGAATTACTTTATTAATTATCTAGATAGCTTCTTAATATATATATTAATAGCTACTAAATATATTTTTAAAGAAGTATTAGGAATTATATATAAAAAATACTTTATTAAAAGCTAAAGTTAAAACTTTTTATAAGAAGAATAACCTACTTAACTAATATAAAAAGGTAAAAAAACTTATCTAAGGTAAAAAGGAGGTCTTAGTGTAGCTAATATATAGGATATTTAGTTATAGAGAGAGGTAATAACCTAGATTAAGGAGGAAATACGTTAGAGTAGTAGTTATATATTAAGGATAATAATAGGTAAATAGTAGTATAGCACCTATAGGAACACTAGATATAATATATAAATATACTAGTTTAATAAAGAAATATCTAAAGAATAGGATTCTAAATAGTTTAAATTAAATTTATTATTTTATAGTTACTTCTTAGTTATATTTATAAGGTAGCTATAATTAGGTAGCGCGCTTACTTATCTAGTGCGCTTACTTATTATATATGTTATAGCTAGAAGTTTACTATTGAGGTATTATAATAGAAAGTAATATTTACTTTTTATAATAATATATAAGGATATTACCTAGCTATTTATATATATACCTTAAATAGTAAAAACCTATTTATAATTACTAGACTACTTTATATAAAGCCTTTTATATTAGTTAAAAGTTATAATAACCTTTATATATAATAGTATTTCTATTAAGAAGCTAGTCTAGTTAAAATTATAAATTTTATAATTTTATACCTTATACTTTATAATTATATTTTATAAAAGTATAAACTAGCTTTATATAATTATAAGATTCTCAACTAAGGCCTTCTAATAGTTAATTTACTATTAGAGTTATATTTTTAATTAAGGTTATTATTATATAAAGTTCTTTACTTATTAAGGTCTAATATATATCTTATTATGTATAGGGAGTTAATATATAGGCGCTATAAATTAATATATATATTATAATATTAACTATTACCTATATATTAGTAGTATA
>NW_007361324.1:0-9552 GCF_000149035.1 Colletotrichum graminicola M1.001
TAAGTAATTATTATCTAGGCTTATATCTTACTATATACCTTACTAGTATAGCCTTATAAAAGAAATAAGTAATATAGTAAATATACTATAATATATTATATTATAGTTATAAAGCTTAGTTAGTAAGCTATTAGCACCCTTTAGAATAATCTCTATAGTACTATATCTTTTAATTAGAACTTAGGTAGTACTAGCTTAAATATAGTTACTAATTAGGGCTACTACTAATATACTAAACTATAATATATAGTTAAATATATAGTTAGTAGTACTTAAAGTAAGTAAGGCTAAATTACCTAGCTTATAGCCTTATAAAGTAGTATAAAAAGCTATCTTTATATAGTATTTACTATATAGTTAATATAACTTAGCCTTAATTTTTTATACTTATTTAGTAAGGTTAGAATTACTTATAATATACTTATTAATTTATTACTAACGTTATATATTTACTTACTAATTATTAGGCCTTTATAACTTATTTATAAAGTAATAAAGTTATAATAAATAAGAATTAAAGTATATAAGATATTTTATCTTTTTACTTATACTTTATTAGTAGTAATATCTTATATTAGTTAATTACTCTCCTTTACTATATCTTTACTATATATTAAGTTATTATTATTATTACCTTTAGTTAGGCTAAGTACACTATAGTCTCCTTAGCTATAATATAATAAGTTATTAGTAAAGGCTTTAACCCTTTCTAGTGCTATTTTATAGAGAGACTACTAGTTAAGATTATTCTAATTACTTATTATTTTACTAGTTACTATATATAAATCTAGCTAAAAGCTAAGTAAGCTACTTTATAAAGTAGTAATAAGGTTATTAAACTAAATTAATAGCTATTAGTAGTTAGGTAAATTAACTTATACTAATTTACTATAGGCTATATTTTATTTATAAAGCTATATAGTAAGATTCTTTTTAGTAGTTAAGGCTTTTTACTAGGCTTTTACTAATACTTTACTATACTTATTATAAGCGTACTTTATATACTTTTTTTTAGTTATTCTTACTACTATACTAAGCTTATTAAGCTATTTAGCTAGTAATTTATTAAACTTATAATATTTTTATTAAAGATCTATAAATATAGTAAATCTAACTATATTAGTTATATTTTTAATATCTTTTTACTAAGTAGTATACTTATATACTTCTTTATAATAGTAGCTTATTTAGCTATTTAAGTATATAAGATTATATAGGTTAAACTTATCTAGTGTTATTATATATTTAGTTTTATATATAAGCCTATTAAGCATAGCTATAATAGCCTTACTTCTTACTATATATAGCTATATAGTTACTTACTAAGATATCTTAGTAATTACTATAGCTATAGTAACCTCTTAGTAAGCAGTAAGCTTATCCTTAGTTAAGGTATATAAATATTACGTTATAATTAGCTTTATTAGTTTCTTTAGATATATTTTAAGGATTAATTAGTCTATTACTATAACCTCTAGATTAATATACTCCTAGAGATTATAACGCTTTACTTTTACTTAAATACCGTTAAGCTATATAAACTAATTACTATATAATTATAAAATAGTTACTTTATAATTATAGTTCTTATTAATTATTATTATAGTATTTAATTAGTAGATAGGTATATTAGTTATTATAAATATATATATTAGACTATTAATTATTAAATAATAAGGATTATAATAGTTACTTAATTAATTCTATTTTATATTATATAACTATAGTAAATTCCTATAGTAATAGAGAAAAACCTCTATTTCTTAGTAAGGAAATCCCTAACTAATCCTAGCGATATTATTAGTAAAGTTACCCCTAAAAGTAGGGCTAATTCACTGCCTATTCCCTAATAATTCGCTGTACAGCAACCGTGTATTCGCCAGCTAATTCACATGTAATTCCGCCACATTTAACAAAATCCATCCGAGAAATGACTGGCGCATTTACGGCCTAATTGCCCCACCGTGCGCTCAGGCGCACGCGGCCATTTCGCCCACTTTAATAATTACACGCTTTAACACAATTGGCTGTAAATGCGCTGATTATTTCTTAGATAGATTTCTCCACCTAAGACAAAGGAAAATAATAATCTATATACTCTGTCTGTATTTGCCTCTTGAAAAGGGCTAATCGGCGATGTCCGCGTATTATAGAGATAATTACATATATAACAGAGTAATTAATTAACATAAGGTTATTATAACTAAATATATACTTTAATACGTATTGCTAGTAGAGTAGGGAAAGAGTAAGAGGTAGAGGTAAGTAATAAGATATTACTATTTACAGTGGACTAGTAGTCACTATTAAGCCTCTAGATAAGTACATAAGCCCCCTGCCTGCCTCCTGCTTGTTAGTAAAGTCCCCTCTAACATAATTACAAAAAGTTAATACTCTCTCTAATTATACACTAAGTGGTGTTGACATAAGTGCTTAGTGAGGACCACTTGTTAAATATAGCGGAATTCTCTGTACACGTGCATTAACCGGCGAATTCACGGTTGCCCCATAGCAAATCGTCGGGGAATGGGCGGAGAAATGGCCCCTCTTTAGAGGTGATTCCACCAATCATAAGGCCAGGATTAGCTTAGGATTTACTAACTAAGAAATAGGGGGTTTTCCCTGTTCCTATAGGATTTCACTATAGTTAGACATATAATAACATAATTAATTAGTTAACTTTTACTATTTTTATAATTTAATAACTTAAGTATTAGTAGATCTTTTAGTGTCTAGCTTAATTAGTTAAGGGCTAGGCGTTAAGAGGTCTATTAGTAGGCGCGTTACTATTAGCGCCTTATTATAAGTTATATATATAATAGTACTAGGCTAAAGTTAATTATCCCTGTTAGGTAACTAATGTTTACCCCCCTACTATAGGACTTCACTTTTAGTAAATATTTACCCTCTATTATAATATTAGCTATAGAGGGTAATATTATAGGGGTAATTAACTTAGCCCTGCCACCCTGTATAAGATATTATAATAGTTTAAAAAAGATAGTAATGTTAATAAAGAAGGAGAAATATAGGATTTTTAGGTGTCTTAGAAGTAGGGGTGTCTTAGATATAAGGTAGAGAAATTATAATCTATAGTATTATATAGTACTAATTATAGTAAACCTAATATCTAGTGCTTTCTTTATGCTAGAGGTAATAGTAATTTATTAGACTTATTATTATTATTATAAGATATTATAAGCTTTATTATAGGTTTTAAGTAACTTAAAATCTATTAGTAGTAGGTATATTAATATTAGTTATTTAAATATAGTTATTATACTTTATATAGTAGCTTATAGCTTACCTATAGTAGTAGTAATAGTATTATTTATTTATATGTCTTTTTTATTAGCTTACTCTTAAAACTTTTACAGTTAGGGCCTACTTTATAGCTATATATAGGCCACTTTAAAAGTAGAACTAATACTAAGAATAGTATTATACCTAAAGAGGCCCTTCTAGCTATAAGAAGGTATATTTTACTTAACTTAATACTGTTTTTTTTAAAAATTTAGTTTATACTATTATTAATATTTTATCTCTAAAGAGTGTATTATAGTTAAACTATAAATTAAATATTAACTAAAACCTAAGTTATTCCTATACTTAGCTTAAGACCTATAGAGTAAGTTTACTTAGTAATTTTTATAGTACCTGTGAAATTTCGTACGTATAGGTACCTGTAAGCCTATTTAGAGCCGACATTTATTATTAGTAATAAAGCTTTCCCCCTCTCAGAATAGATTAGATATAGGCCAGTAGGAATTCAAGTTGTTCTCTTAGTAGCACTACAGGACTTATCTAACTTTACATGATAGCTAACTACCTAGTTAGAGTTCTAATAGCTATATTTAGGAAATGTTTTTTTAATATTGTTAGTTATCACTAGGGCAGTTAGCACGGTTATCTGTACGTGCTAGTAGAAGTGACAAATAATAGGGGTTAACTATTGATTCCTATTATGCGCAAAGAGGGGAGGAGTAACTATTGTGGCTGGCCAGATAGGCAGCCTTTAAATACTGTAACCCATAGTGGGTGGGCCCGGCCACCTGGTTGATCCGGCCAGCCCGGCCAGCTCGGCCAGCCCGGTCAGCCCGGCCAGTTGCCGCAATAAATATCTATAATAGATGTATTACGACAAATATCATTGTTATAGGACTACTATATAAAGTACTAAAGTAAAATATAACATAGATTAATAGCTATAAAGACTGCCTAACACTAGGGGTATAGCATGTCTATAATATATCTAGAGCTATTTAAGATTTTATTAGGTGTAACCCTATTAGTCTGCATATACAATAGTACCAGGCTGAAGTTAATTACCCCTGTTAGGTAACTAATGTTTACCCCCCCACTACAGGACTTCACTTTTGGTGAATATTTGCCTTCTATTATGATATCAGCTGTGAGGGGTAACGTCATAGGGGTAATTAACTTGGCCCTCCCACACTGTACGTGAAAATACTAGAAATCTCTACCACTATTTATCTTCTTAGGTTAATATAACAAACACACTAAAGTTAGTATCTAAACTATATTAACTAAAGTAAGTAATTAAAGAAGCTTTTATAAAATTTAAAATAACTTTTTGATTCTAGATTAATAGGTAATATCTCTACATTTTCTTAAGATAAAAAAGTACTTAAACACAAATTTAATCCTATTGCTTAACGGTCTGTCCCTACACAATCACACTATTCTGATCTATCTTACCCTATTTTACACTCAATCTTATCTACTTACAATACTTCATAATGAAGGTCCCCTTTATCCTTAGTCTTGCACTCATTGTTGCCCAAGTCCAGGCAACTTGCTATAAATGCAGGTATGTAATCTCTACTCCCCCTTTTGACTTATTTAATACTAACTGAAAGAAGTTGTATAAAACGTGATGCGCAGATGGACCTGGTGCATGATTCTGCTGATACAGATGCTACCTGTGGCGCAAAAGGTGGACGAAAGAGAAATGGTTACTGCTATATTGACATCGACGGTGACTGGCGAGGTGAAAAGTGGCTGAATGTAAGTTAAGCTGGCCTTGATTATGTTTTTTGTACTAAGTTCGTAGACATGTGCCTATAGTGGCAACTGCCGTCAAGCATCTTCGAGGAAGTGTCACTAGTGGAACAGTGCAGGAGTTCGCTATTTCTTTGCTCTAAAAGGCTAGTCAGCATTGCTGCTGTCAAAGGCTGGGATAGTATCAAGTGAAGGGGTCAACAATCGGCGTAGTTAGGGTTTAATTCTGACGATTATTCCAATCTGCTTCCTCTAACCCCTCTCAGTCCTGTAGAGTTTTCCCCTTTTTGTGTCCTTTTGGTGACTAGTTTATCCCGTCCTGGCCCCACTCCGGTGCCCCCCCTGGGGCCCCGCCCCAGGCGTCTGACAGCTGCCGCTAAAGCCAATCTATTAACTCAAGTTCTAAACAAACCCATTAGATTAAGGCTATTTACACTACTAAAGAAGTAAGTTTTTAATTACAATATTTACTACATTGGATTTACTTACTTTAAGGACTTAGTATATATATTTACTAATTAAAAGCTAGGCTTAACCTTAACCTTACTTAAGACTATATATTCCTATTTTGAAACGTACTAGCGTCTTTCTTTCTTATAATATAAGGCCCCCTTTTAAAACTTTTATAGTGCCTTCCTCTTCTACCTATAAGCTAGAGTAATTTATAATATCTCTTAGTATTAACCTTAGGTATAAATAGGCCTAATATCCCTAATTCTAATTGTTATCTTTATTTCTTTTTATTTCTTTATAATCTATACCTTATTAAGTAAATAACTATTAAATTATAAGGATTATAATAGTTAATTAATTAATAGTTTAGATATATTTTATAACTATAGTAAAATCCTATAGAAATAGGGAAAACCCCCTATTTCTAGTTAGGAAATCCCTAGCTAATCCTAGTAATATTATTAGTAAGGTTACCCCTAAAAGTAAGGATAGTTTACTACCTATTCCCTAACAATTTACTATAAGGTAGTTATATATTTACTAGCTAATTTATATATAATTCTACTATATTTAACGCACCCCCTTAGTACTAGTAAAGTAATTAATTACTATAAAGCCTATACTAAATATCCTCCATAAATAGCCTATTTATTTATTTATTATCTTTTAATATCTTATATGTTTTTTTTCTTTATCTAGTAGTAAAGCTTTACTTTATAATTAGCTAATTTTTATTATTAATTTACTTTAAGGTATATATATTAGTTACTTATATTTAACTAAGCTATAAATATAGTAAATTCTAGTATATAAAGTGTTTTTCTTAATCTATTAGCTATTAATTTAGTAGACTATTTATATTTAATAATAATCTAACTTACTACTACTTCTTAGTATAGTAAGTAGTTATAAATATTTATATACTATAGCCTTATTTATACTTAAATAAGCTCTTTAGTAATAAGCCTAATAGTTAAGGTATTATTATAAGTAATATAAATAGTTAGTAGCTATTTAATAGCTACTTACTTATTAAGTAATAATTTAGTTCTTAGGTAAGTTAATAGTTAAAAACCTAGTATAGTAATTAATCTACTAGTAAAAAGTGCCTTCTTTATAATAAATAATAATACTAGTAATTTAGCCTTAGTAGTTAATATTATTACTATCTCTTATTTATTAGCTTACTAAGAGATAAGCTATTTAAATAGCTTTAGTATATATACTTATAAGCTATAATAATTTAGTAAGTTATTAGTAAATAAAGTATCTAAGGTAACCTTTAATATATTTTATTTACTACTTAGTATTACTTTATATATAAAGTAAAAGTACTATATTTAATAAAAATACTTTAGTATATAATTTATAGCCTTTTAGTAATTAAGACTTATATTATAATTAAAGTAAGTAAGCTAGCTAGTTATAAAGGTAATATCTAGCTAAGTTATTACTACTATATAAAGAATTATTTTATAAGGAAATAAAGACCTAAAGTACTTAAGCACGCTTCTATCTTATTTCTCTAATATTAAAGGAAGTAAGACTAGACCTTTTTATTTAGTTAGTTATTAACTAAGTAATTATCTTATAATTATCTTACTTCCTCTAGTTATAGGTTTAAATCCTAACATAACTGCTATTACATACGCCTAGCTAGCGTATAGCCCTACTATATATATAGGGGCCTGCCTGTTAGGACCTATAGAATAGGATTTTTACTAGCTAGAGAGCGTAAGAGCTGTAGCGCCTGCCTAAGAAAGGCCTACTAGATTAGAGTTTTCTAGCTAATAGGCTAATACTAGTAGAGGCTAAGGAGCTAGCTAGAGAGCATAAGAGCTAAAGAGGCCTGCCTAGAGGGGCAGGCCAGACGCCTAGAAAAAGGGACAGGCCTAGAGCTAATTTAGGCAGGCCTCTAGTAAACTAGCTAGTTAGGAGTGCTAGGCGATTTACCCTGTAAGGACGCCTACTTGCTTTTACCTACCTAGAAATTTAGGGATAAATTTCTTAAGAAGGAGGGTAATTATAAGGAAATAGAGACCTAGAGTACTTAAGCACGCTTCTGTCTTGTTCCTCTAATATTAGAGGAAGTAAGACTAGACCTTTTTATTTAGTTAGTTATTAACTAAGTAATTATTTTATATATTTATACCTTTTCTTAGTATTAATTAATCTCTTATAATAAGGCTATATACTTACTAAGTAGTAGCTTAGACTTTACTATAAGTAATTATTTATTATATTTCTTATTTAATAGTAATAATTTAGTTACTTTATTGTAATATACTACTTATAAAAGCTAGAGATAATAGCTACTTTAGTTATAAATTACTTTAAGGCTAAAAAGCTATAAAAGTAGGCCTTTACTTTTAATATAGTATTATTACTAAAGGATTACTATATTATTACTTACTTATACTTTATTTATATAATTATAAGCTAATATATAGTTACTAATATAGAAAAAGAATATAATATAATTCTTTTTTTAATAGTAATTCTTACTAAGTACTTAGTAAAAGGCCTATATAGTAAGCCCTTCTTTAAGGTGCTTTTACTATAGTAAAAAAGATTATTAAAGCCTATAAAGCGCTTTTAATAACTAGAAGGTCTAGCTAGTAACTTAGTAGCTTAAAGGTATCTTTATAGATACTACCTTATTAATACTAATATAAAAGAATATATTTACTATATTATATTTTAGTAGTTCTAAGTTAAAGTAAGTAGCTATTACTATAAGTATTTTATAGATCTTTTACTTATATTATAACCTAATAGGTTATAGGCTATATTACCTTACCTAACAGATAAAAGGTAGGCAGTAGAAGTATTTAGATAGACAAGAAATAAGGAAAAGATAAATAACTTCTTAGAATAAAAGGACTATAGTTTAAGTTATATAAGAATAGAAAAAGTAATTATAAAGATAAAGTAACTACTAGTAATTATAAAAGTAAGCACTTATTAGTATTTACTAAGTGCTTACTTTATATAAGAATAGTAATTACTTATAACTATTAGTTAAAGGAACTATTTAGGAAATAGTTAAAACTTATATATAAAATAGACTTAATATACTTAAGGACAGACTTCTATAGCTCTTTAGTAATTAACTTATAATATATTTTTTAAATATCCTTTAGTATTTAACCTTAGTAATTTAATTATTAAGAAGCTATATAAGCTATATTATAACGTTAAGCTTATATCTAATTACTAAGTAATTAATAAAACTATAAGAATAATAAATACTATTAACTAAGTACTAACTTTTACTTACTATTAGTAAAATTCTTACTATCTAGAAACTAGCTATAACACTTTAATTACTTCTATTAAGTAAGTTAACTTTAATACTTATATAATAGTATTTTATAAAATCTATACTTAGGATAACCTTAACTTCTTCTAGCTTTAAACAAAACTTAACTACTTTAGCTAAAAGCCTAAGTAATAAAATAAAAATATTTAAGAAATCTAATAATAAAGTAGACGTTACTTAAGGTATATATAATAAGATTTAGTGATATATAAAGTAGAATAATAGTAATATAGCTTATATAAAGCTATAATTAATAATATTAGTAAAAAGCTAAATACTAAAACCCTTAAAGTTAGCTAGCTATAAGGTATAATCTATAACACTATTACCTAACTAAAGAATAAAATAGCTAAGACTAAAAAGCTAAATAAAGAAGTTATTATTTTTAAAAGTACTATAAATATTATTACTATTTTAGTTAATAAATATAATAGGCTTAAACTTAATTTAATTTAAACTTATAATAAAACTAGTAAATAGCTAAAAGAATTTCTAATTTAGGTTTATACCTATTAGACCTTTTATACTACTAACTTTAGAAGTAAGACTAAATAAGTTATTGATATAAGAACTCTTCTATAAGAAAAAGTACTTTCTTAGTATAAATATTACTTAAAAGAATTTCTTAAGTATAATAGTAATCTTATTATATACTTTTAAAAGATATAAAATATCTTTAGAAGCATAACTAGCTTTATAAAGGCCTTATAGTTACTATTCTAAGATCTTAATAAGAAGTAATAAGCTAAGTAAGA
>NW_007361325.1:0-7998 GCF_000149035.1 Colletotrichum graminicola M1.001
TCTAAGTAGTCTACTATAACCTATATATATTATATCCCTTTTTATTTTTTAGGCAGGCTATAAAATCTATAGTAATATATTACTATAAGTAGTATAAAATAGGTAATAGCCTTAGTTCTCTTAGGGGCTTATTATATAGATTATATAAATAGTAATATATATAGTAGTTATATATATATTACTTAATATCTATAGTTATCTCTAGCTAGTAATATTATTCCTTAATAATCTTACTTATTTTATTCTTTTTAAGGTGTATAAGTAACTTTTAGTTATAAGCTTTCTAGATTATATAAGTATATAGGTTATCTTTAGAGGGCACTACTAGGCGCCTATTTATAGTTAATAAGCTATTATTAGTTAGTTTTTATTATTCTTACCCTTATTAAGCTAGATCTTAAGAAGCTAATAAAGAAGGCGTAGTAGCCTCTTAATTTAGTTATAGGATTTATTCTACTAGTAAGTACCCTTAGAGGTTATCCTTAGGCGTTAATATACTTACTATAATTACTTTAGGGGTAGTTCCCTTAGTTATAGTAGTAGTCTTTAATAACTACTATAACTATATAGTAATTTCTAGTATAAGTACTAAGGGGAGTAAAAGTACTTATATATAACTAGCTTCTTTTAAAGCCTTTTATATAGTAAGATTTTTTTTCTTTCTAGAGAGGGCGTCTACTAAGACGTTTTCTTTTCTAGGTTAATAGCTAATTTAAAAATTAAAGTCTACTATTAATTCTAACTATTAAGCTTAATAACTATTTAGTAGGCGTTTTATTATAAAATATAAAAGTAGCTAATAGTTAGTAATAACTTTAAAATACTATTAGTAGCTAGTAAGCTTAGCTTACTATTCTTATAGTATAAGAATAATAGTAAGAAGTTCTTTATTATAAATAATATAGTTTATCTTTATATAACTTATAGTCTTAAAGTAAAAAGTAACTAGGTATTAAATACTATTTTCTTACTATTAAAGTATTACACTAGTATATATAAAGTCTAAGGCGTTAGTCTTAATATAGGTTAGGAGTTTAGGCTTAAAATAATAAAGCACTAAGGTAGTAGTAAGAGACTTCTTTAGGGAGGTAAAAGCCTCTTTATAGTTATTAGTTTATAAAAATAGGTAGTCCTTAGTAGTAAGTTAGGTTAAGGGGCAGGCTATATAACTATACTTAGTAATAAACTAGTAGTAAAAATTATAAAACCTTAAGAAGGATTAGACTCCCTTAATAGTTATTAGGGGCTTTTAATCTTTAATTAAAGTAATCTTCTTAAGGTTAAGATAAATCCTATTAGTAAAAATAATAAACTTAAGGTACTTAGTAGTAGTTATATTAAATTTATACTTTTTAATATTTACTTATAGCTTAGCTTTATAAAGCTAAGTAAGGATCTTTTTAATATACTCTTAGTGTTATAAAAGGTCTTTAGAGAAAATTAAGATATTATTTAAGTAAGTAATATAGAAGTTATTAAAATACTTTATTAAGATATTATATATATACTACTAAAAGGTAGCTAGGCTGTTATATAGGCTAAATAGTAACACCTTACACTTATATATACTATAGTAAGTATAAAGGGTTATTAGATCTTTAAAGTTAAGGTGTATTTAAATTTTATTAAAGGCCTAGTAAATATTAATCTTTATAAAAATCTTTACCTACTTAATATATAATAAGGTTTTATTAATTAATAAAAAAAGATAGTAGTCCTTTTTTATAAGTTTATTAAGTTTTTAAAAATCTATATAGAATTATAGACTACTATTATGTTTTTAAATAAATAGTATAAGAGCAGCCTAGGGTGTGTTCCTAAGCTTAAGCTAACCTTTCTATAAGTTCTCTAAAAGGTACTTTTTTATAGCTTTTAGCTTCTCTAAGGATTATTTATATAATAGGTAATAAGTAAGCTTCTTTTTTCTTCTCTTTATAAGGTTAATCTTATAGTTATAAAGGTAATAAGGGGTAAGCTAGTTACTTATTACTTTACTAAAGATATCCTTATAAGCGTAAAGTAAGATAAGGAGGTTAGTTATAACTAAATTATATATAGCTTAGTTATTAGTCTATAAGGGGTTATTAGCTAGCTCCTCTTTTTTCTAGGTAATTATCTAATCTAGCTTATAGAGGGAGATAAAACTAAGCTTAATATCTTATCTCTTTAGATTTATCTTAAAGGATACTATATTAATAAATATAAAATAGTTATACTTCTATAGTGTTACTAACTATATAGACCTAGCCTTATAGTAAGGCTATTTAGTAGTATATATAGGTAGAAGAGAACTATTAAGCGCCTTACTTATCTTATAGAGATTCTTTTTTAAATCTTCTTTATAGGTACGTTAGAGAATTTATTAAGGTCTTTACTTCTTTATTTTCTATTAGTATTACTAGTAGTTAATCTTAAAAACCTTTTATTAATATTTAGTATTAATCTAGTGCTAAACGTTAATAGTCTTAGGGGCGTATAAGTCCTCTATCTCTTTAATAATTATTAGAGGATAAGGCTATTATAAGGACTTAGCTAGCTAGACTAGCTACTTATAGCGTACGTCTAGGTTTACCTTATAGTAAGTAAACTAAATATAACTAAAGATTAAATTATAGTAACTAGTATTAAGTTATAATAGTAAGGTTTATTAGATTACTTAATAGTTAATATATAGATTTATAGTCTAAGCGTACTAAACGTTATTTAATTATTCTCTATTAACCTTATAGCTAGTATTAGTTTAGTAGAGTTTAGTAGGGGTATTATAGAATTTCTTTAGTAAGGGGGTTACTTAGTTACTTATAAAGGCGTAGCTATTTACTTCTATATTAAAGAGCGCTTAAAGTTAAATACTATATTTATTAAAAGCTATAGTTAACTTTATTTTTAGGGGGTTACCCCTAATAAGATTTTATAAATTAATTAAACATATAAATAACTTTAAATTATTTTTTATATAGGTTCTTAGTAGGGAGTTAGAATTTACTAGGGAACCTAATTTTTTAGCTCCTCTTTATCTTTAGCCTTAGTAACGTCCTCTATATATTACTATAGGTTAATCTTATTAATAGAGGTCTTAGGCTTATAGGGGTAGTTATAAGCTATATAGTTAGTAGCTTTATATCTAAAGTAAGTATTAGAATAATAAAGGCGTTAGTATAAAGTAGTAAGGATCCTATCTTAGTTATTAGTTTATTTACTAGTAGGGGTAGACTTAGTAGCGTTTAAAGTACTAGGTAATACTAAGGTGTTAGTAGTATAACTAGTAGTAGACTTATAGGCCTTACTAAACTAATTAGTAGTAGTAGTAGCTAGGGGCTCTATAGTATAAGTAATTATAATAGTATATTTAGTATACTACTAAAAATTAATTTAAGTGTCTATATACTATTAGATAAGGTTATTATAAAAGGTAATAAGGAGTTTAATATAAAAGTATTACTTTTACTATAACTAGAGAAGACTAAAGACCTAAGCGTATTTAATAAATTTAGATCTCTTTTAGTAAATATTCTTAAAAAACACTATAAAGGTATTAAGTTTACTTTTAGCCTTATCTACCTTAGTAAGGCTAGTGTATATAAATATAAGTTCTATAATAATATCTTTAGTAGTAGTAATATTAGGGTTTACTTTCCTAATTAGAGAAAACACTAGGTTTATAGTGTCTTTACTAATATAGCTATAAATATACTTAAAGTAATAGTCCTAACTTTACTAAAGGTAATTCTTTAGGTAATAAGTAATATATAGTATTTAATAGTTAAACTTTAGATTTTTTTTATCTTTACTATTTTTAATCTTAGTAAAAATAAAGATCTTTAGTAGTTTAGCTTTACTTTTATAATAGTAAGTATTCTTACTAGATAATAAGAAGGCAGAAGAGTTCTTTTATAAAAACTAAGTTTCTAGGTAAGTAATTTATTATTTAAAGACCTTATTTATAAAGCTACTAGTCTTACTAAGGGTGTTATAATTCTTAAGAACCTTAATTTAATTTATTAGAGTAAAATTAGTAGTATAGGCTTTATAAAGCTCCTGCTTTAAGGCGTTAACTATATCTCCTTACTTTTTTTAGACTATAAGGACGTCTTATATATAGATATAAAGTTATTTAAAGTTATTAGTATAGTAGCTTATAATAAAGCTTAATTTAAGCTTTAAGTTTTACTAAGTATAATATAAGGTAAGTTAGTAGTACACCTAACTATATAGATTAGCTAGACTTTCTTTATATAAGGGCCTTAATACTTCTTTAGTAAACTCTCTCTTTTTTTATTACTAAATAAGGACTAGTTAGTAACCTAAATAAGTATATACAGGCTATTAATATAGTGCTATAAGTATTAACTATAAGTAGCTTAGTTAGTGTTAGTAAGGAATTATTTAAGGCTTAATTCTTAAAGGTAAAGTATAAGGTTAAATTCCTATAGGTCTTTAGCTTTATTATCTAAAAGGAGGGTACTTTATTAATTAGAGGTAAGGTTTTAAGTAGAGGTTATTAATTTAGTATTAAATACTAAAGGGCTACCTCTACTAGTAGATTAGGCTATCTTAGTAATAGGGGAAAAGTGTAAAAGAGTTTAGAAGTAGCGTTAGCTAACGTATAACTAAGCCTAAAATAAGGAAATAAGGAGAAGAGGCTAGGCTAAGGTCTAGTAAGGAAAAAAAGATTTAAGATATTATACTTCTATCTCTAAAGAAAGTAAGGGTAACCTTTAAATAGTGTTATAGTAATAATACTATATTAGTTAGATATATAACTATATTTCTTATTATAAGAATTTAAAGGTAAAAAAGAAAAGAATCTACCTTAGAGGGCTAGTAGTCCTACTAGCTATTATATAGCTATTTATTTTATTTATAAGTTACCTAATAGTTCTTATAACTAGGGGTTTTTATCTCCTGCCCTTTAGTAAGTCTTTTAGTGCTATAGGGTTTACTAGCTACTAAGGTATAGGTGTACTACCTACTAAGGCTTAGGGCCTTAGCTACTAAGGCGTAGTGTACTAACTATTATAGCTATAGTGTACTTACTACTAAGGCGTAGTGTACTAACTACTATAGCTATAGCGCACTTACTACTAAGGCGTAGTGCACACTAGCTACTAAACTACGCTATAACCTTATTCTTATCTATATATCCCCTATATAACTCCTCTAGCTATAATAAAAGTAAGCTTAAAGTACTTAAGGCACTTATTATATAAATTACCTAGTTATTATAGGTAACTAGCTATAGTTATAATACTTTACTAATAATAATTATAGTAATAACTAATACTAGGTTAATTATAAGTATAATAGCTAGTATAACTATAGGGCAGACCCCTAGAGACAGTAAGGCTATTTATAAGGCCCTCTATAGTTAGCTAGTAGTAAAGCACTACCTAATAGTAATTTATCTAAGAAGTACTTTATCTATAGTAAATTAAGCTATTAGTTAACTAAGTATACTAAGAAAAAACAATAAGCCTCCTTTATATAGTATAAAAGCACCTACTTTATATAGGCTTTATAAGCTACCTTTAGTTACTTTCTTATTAACTATAAGGGTAATAAGCTAATTTATCTTAAAGAAGTAAGTAAAGATAGTAAAACTTATTTATTAGATAGTAAAACTATAGATCTACTGCGTTTTTACTATACTATATACTTTAGTAAGCAGTTAATTAATAGCCTATTACCTTATAAGAAGTTATATAATTAAGTACGTTTTTATACTATTACTTTATAAGAATCTATATAAAAAAGAATTACCTAATATAACTATAAAAAGTAGTAATATCTTTTATATTTAATAACTACTACTCTATATCTACTTTTTAAGGTATTATACCTAATATAGGTGTAGCTAAAATATCTTTAGCTAGCTAGCAGTAGTACTTTACCCTTAAAAAACACCTTAGTAAGGAGATCTTACTAGATACTACTTACACTAGTAAAGTAATAATTTACTTTAGTAGTAAGGATTACTATAAATCCCTTAAGGTAATCTATATACCTACACTAATTAGTAAGCTTATTTTCTATATAATAATAAGTAATACACTATTTCTCTTTTACTTATAAAATATAGATTACTATAGCGTAAAATTTAATAACCTTACTAACTAGCTTATTAAGGATAAGATTATTATACCTATTACCTAAAAATAAGGCTATATATAAATACCTTTAGAGCTACCTAAGAGCGCTATTATAAAGTAACACTTAACTAATAGTAAATTACACTAGATTTACTATAGATTTAGCTACCTATTAGTAAATTACCTTTATAAGTTACTTAAATAAGTAGGTAAATCTACCTTACTTACTACACTTAAAGAGATTAATAAGTACTGCTATTACTACTAACTTAATATAAAAGCGCCTAGCTACTTTAAATTTATACTATATAATAACTATAAATTTAACTATAAAATCCTTATTAATATAATGTATATAAATAGTAATAAGCCTATACTTTATATAGTTAACTTAGCTACTACGTTTAATATAGTAAGATTCTTATATTTAGTTACTATAAAGTATATATAGGAGGCACTATAAATATACTAAATTAATATATATCTTAGGCTACTTAATTAGATTACTACTAACACTAGCCTAAATTTTTATATAGCTAAATTTAAACGCGCTGCCTACACGTTATCTATTAAGGTTAATAAAGTGTCTATTAAGGCTTATTAATCTATTAGGTAGGTTAAGTAATACTATACTACCTTTTACTATACGTATAAGATTATCTATATAGATAGTAATTATTAGCCTAAAGTTGCCCTTTAATTAGCTATTAAAGCTATTAATAATATTACTAGCCCTAATAGCCTTATACTAACTCTACTTATTTTTAAGACATACCTCTATATTAAAGATAATTTACTACCTACCCCTTCTACTATATAGCGTACTAAAGCAGTAAAAAAGGCTATAAATATAGTATAGTAAATCTATATAAAGAGATAAGTATATAATACACTAGTAATATATAACAGCCTAGATATAATAAATACTATAGTGCTACCCCTTTAATTACTTATCTATATATAGTATAAGAAAAACAGCTAGTAGGGCCTGTTTTACCTGCTTACTAATAATAGTACTACCTATACTATTAAATTACCTTACAGCCTATATAATTTTTATATTACTATAGTAAAGCTATACTATATAGTATAAAAAGAAAGCTAATTAGCGCTACTGCCTGTAATAGCTAAAGAAGGTAATAATCTTATATAAGCGTAAGAAGAAGAGCCTATAATAACTAGTAAATCTATAGAGGAAGTATATAATACTATTATTATGAATAACAGGCTGCCCCTATAATAAGGCTGTAGCTACCTATAGAAGAACCTAATTACTACCTTTTTTTATAAGATATACCTTACTATTAACGTCTCTTATATATACCTTACTATAAAGGAGGAAGCTAACTATATACTTACTATTAAGCTATAAGAAAAAGGTATTATTACTACGCCTAGTAAGCCTTTTAAAGAATCTAATAAGGTAAAAGTAAAAGCCTTTATTAACTATAGTATATTTTATATTATTACTTATAATAAAAAAACATATAGTAATATATAGATCTTTAAGTTATATATATTATATAAAGTTAAAAAAAGGAATAAGTAACTATATAAGAAATTATAGTTAGTTATCTAAGGTTATACTAATAATAATTAGGAGATAATTCTTATATAGTTACCTATAATCTAATAAATAGCCTAGTAACTAGTCCTTACTTTTACCTTATTACTTTTATAATATAGATTTTACCTCTAGTTATATAATATTACCTAGGCGTATACCTAATTTATAACACTACTTAACTATATTATTCTTATAAAACTTCTTATATAAATTTACTATCTTTACCCTAGTAACTCTATTATAAAGGTAATAAAGCCGCTTTATAGTATTACTAAGGTAAGCACCTACTAGTAGGCTATATATAACTCCTACTATAAAGAGAATCTCTAGATAGATTTATTA
>NW_007361325.1:8201-9686 GCF_000149035.1 Colletotrichum graminicola M1.001
TTTAACTATTTAGTTACTATATAACACTAGAGCCTGTAGAAGAGGAAATTAAGGTTCTTAACTACTAAATTAAGTAAGTAAAATAAGTTACCTTAACTATAGCCTACTTTTTTAACTAATTAACCTTATAACTATAAAGCTTCTTATTTTTATTAATAGCTTATTTATAAAGAACTATAATCTTTCCCTTATAACTTAGCTTTATTATTATACTTACTAATAAAAGTAATATTATATAAACCTACTATTAATAATAAAGAAACTTATACTTACTAGTAATATTATTTACTTTAGCTTAATAAAGTATAAAAAAGTTACGTGTAGCGTGCTAGCCTCTAAAGTCTATAGTATAGTTACTAGTACTAACGTTACCTATATAATTAGTACTACACTTATAATAATTACTGACTGCCTTAAGTTACTATAAATCCTAATAATCCTTTACACTAACTTATACTCCCTCTATAAGTGCCTTATAAAGCTAAGTACTACTAAGAAGAAGTAACTTATAATTAATATTATAGCGCTTTACTAGTTATATAAGTAACATAAGATCTATAAGATCTAATAGATATAAGGGGAGGATAACCTAGTAGATAAATTTATAAAGGTATTACCTAATAAAGCGCTAAAGTAGTTAATTAACAGCAGTTAATTAGAGATATAGATAAATAGATAGGTTTTACGCACGTAATAGGTTATATATATAAAAAAGTGTTAAATACTTTTTAGCTTTTTGTTTTTATTACGTTTTTAGGCCCTTTATAGATAACTAGAAAATAAGATAATTTATAGCACTTTAGAAAGTTACTAGTGTTATAATATTAACTATTACCTAGATATTAGTAGTATAAATTAACGCTAATTAGCTAGAATAACTATAACTAATTTACTATAGATCTACTGGATTTATAGGGATATTACGCAGTAGATTTACTACGTAATCCTATAATAGTTTTCTTTCCTTTACGTATAATTTAGAACTAGTATTTACCCTTATTATTTATTACTTACTTATTAATACGTATAGTTAACTATATTACTACCTTAGTAAAACTAACACTTACCTTAAATTTAGTTAATTAACTATATTTATTAAGCTTATAGGTATATACCTAGTAGTAACTAAGAACTTAATACCCTTTAGCTACTACTTATAGCACTATTACCTAAGATTTTAATATTTTATACCTATATAGATACGCTATTTTAGTGTCTTTAAATTACTTTTTATATAGGTGTCCTTTAACTATCTATAGATTAATAGAGAGTATAGTAACTTCTAATATATACCTATTAGCCTATAAGGTCTAGTCACTCCTCCCTCATCTACTTGCAATTTACTATCAACTTCTCTATAACCACTATTGTTAAAAGCCATTATATAGTGGATTATATACCCTTCCGACCCGATACTTAAAGTTTGTAATTAGTACTTAAAGTGAAATGATAAAACGCTGGAATAATGGAAACCGCTTCAGCGCC
>NW_007361326.1:0-9474 GCF_000149035.1 Colletotrichum graminicola M1.001
CCCCCAAAGAGTGCTCTAAGATTAAAGCAGCCTTTCTTCCATAGCTTAATTAGGCGGTATCCAAATCTTGATGACTAATATGAGACATAAGCGGGGGTGCGGAATCTTCGTACTGCCTACTGTCCCATAGAGAAGTCCGGACGCCCGGATTTCGCGTCCATCGTCCTGGCAGTTTAAGGACCTGAACTCGTAAGACTTACAAATTTTTCCTGTTCTTGGCAGCAACGTAGACGAAGAACCCCAAACTTTGATAGAATGTAATCGACAACGCTTCTTGTGCCTCCCCCATAATTCCTTGTAACTTGTGCGAGTTTAAACCTCCGATAAGGTGGAGCTCTATTGGCCTATAGAGGGGGTATTATTAGAAGGGACCTTAGGGGTATTAAAGTATATATCTTAATATTAAGCTTAGAAAGTATACTTTTTATACTTAGAGAGATAAGTCTAGCCCCTTTTAAACCTCTCTAGATATTTTTACCTTTATAAAAGCCTTATAGAATATAAAAAAGAAGTCTTTTTTTATAATATAAGTATTTTCTTAGTATATCTTTTTCTTAATTTCTTAACTATTAGCTACTTTTAGAGGCCTAAAATATTTAATATCTAAAGACTAAAGTAAATAAGATAAATAAGGTAGTATATAAAAATTAATAATTTTCTTTCTTAGTAAAATAGCTTAAAATCTATAAAGTAGTAGCTTTTATAACTATTAATAATAATAAAGTAATATTAACTTTTTATATATAGTTTTATATACTATTTAAAGTACTAGGCCTAATTTAGGTCTTTTCTATTTATTATTTACTTATTTTTAAATATTATAATAGCCTAGTTATATAAAAGACTAGTTTTTATATCCTAAGTAAAAAGGTAATATTAGCTTATAATAATAATATATAGTAAAATATAATAGCTAAATAAACTAATAGCTTAAATAACTATAACCTATTTATAATTACTAAGCTATATTATTTTTATATTTAAACGCCTTTTAGTACTTATAATAACTATTCTAGCTATAATCTAGCCTATTATAAACCTAGTCTTATTAAAGTTATAGATATCTAGCTTTATAATACTATATTTTATAATTATATTTACTATAAGGGAGAACTATATATTTATTACGTTAAGATCTTTATATTAGGCTCTCTTATAGTTATTAAAACTAAGTAAGAAGTTAATATATAAGATAGTAAGATAGCTAGTATATGTATAACTAAACTAAACTATACTACCTAAGGCCTTATTACTAGTACACCCTAAGCGCCTATAAATATAAAGGTAACTTACTAACCCCTATTTAAGTAGAAATAACACTTTAAAATAATAGCCCTTAGCCTAATTAGGGCTAAGGTTATTAAAAAAGAGTCTATTACTAATTAGTAGTTAATCTTAGTTAGTAATACTATTATTACTAAGAAGTATAAGGCCTATATATAATAGATTATGGTGTATACTTATACCTTTATAAGGGATATACTACTAATTTAGGCTAGTATAGGCCTAATTAAGGTAGTAAAAAACAAAAGGACTAGTAAAGTTAATTTAGTTACTATAATAATAAAGTTATACTTTAAAGGTAAGAGGTAACTTATTAGTATTAAATTCTATAATCTATTTATCTTTTTAGTCTTAATTAGTATTTAATGTTTTAATTAAGATAAATAAGGCTTTACTAGCTAGAAAAACTTATAAAAAAGTAACTTAAGGAAAAATTTAAAATCCTACTTTATTCTAATTATCCTTTATTCTTTTTTTTCTTTTACTATATATCTATAAGGAAAATAAAAAACTATAAAATAAAAAGGGGTAGCTAGTAATAGTTACTATATCTTTTACTATATCTTTTTACCTCTAATTAAGTAGTACTTATTTACTTATAGTAGTATATATTATATTTAGACTTACTAGGCTAGTTTTACTTAGCCTTTTAGCCTCCTTTTATACTTTATTAATCTTAAATAGTTCCTTAATTATCCAATTATATTAAAAATAACCTTACTATCTAAAGGCTATTATAAGAAGTAAGAAAAGGCTTTAAGGCTTTATATCTTTAGCTATAGTTTTATAAAGGCTTATAAAAGTGCTAATATATTTCTTTTAAGAGTACTTAAGGATACTTTTTATTTTTTACTTCTTAAGTACCTCTTAATAGTGTTATATATTAGTTAAAATAACTATAAGTATATACTAGCGCCTTTTTAACTTCTTATATATTACTTAAGCTATATTAATATAGTTATTAAAACTATTAAGTAGATTACTAAGACCTTAGGGCTAAAGGTCCTTAATCCCTTTCTTTTTTAGGCTACTAAGGGGCCTCTTTTAGGTCTAATTAGGCTAAAGTAAAGCGCTTATAGACTTTTTAATCTTAAGATTAATATCCTAGGCCTTTTTTACTAAAATAATTTATACTAAAGGCTAGTTCTTTAGGTAAAAGGTAGCTAAAGTAGCCTTAATATTCTCTTAGTAAACTATAGTACTATTACTTTTTTCTTTAGTATATAGGCTATTAAAGGCCTTAATTAGGTCCTTAATAGTGTTTTTCTTAAAGCCTAGCCTTTAGTTATCTCTTAAGGAAAATAAAAACTTAGGTTACTAAGAGGGCTAGTAAGCTAGTAAGGTATACTTCCTTAACTAAAAATACTATAAAAGCGTTAGCTACTAAGACTTTAAGATAGCCTTTTTAAAATACTATAAAGGTGTTAGCTATTAAGACTTTAAAGAAGACTTCTCTAGCTATAAAGGTGTTTAAAGCCTAGGCTACTAATTACTAATAGCCTAATTAAGCTTAGGTATATTAGCTTCTAGCTCTAAAGGTAGCACTACAAACTTTCTTTTAAGGTCTTACTAAATATTACCTTAAAATATTAAAGTAATTAAAGTAATAATATTCTTTAAACTTTTTATATTAACTTTTAGTTTAGTCTTACTATTTTATTATAAGTAAAGTAGCTTTATTTATTTTTTATTAACCTTCTTAATAGTTTAGTATATATTTCTAGAGAACTTTAGTAAAAGTAGGTATATTAGTTTAAGTAGTGTTAAGGTCTTTTTTCTCTTAAGGGTATATTCTCTAGATAGCTTAAGGGATAAGTTAGAGGCTTAAATATTAATATTACTATCTTAATTAGACTTAAGGATATTTTGCTTTTAAAGCCTTTAGTTATAGGTACTAAAGATAACTATAGGCTTATTTTAAAGCTCTTTTTTACTATAGTTATTAGGAAGGCTAAATTCTTAGAGGATTTATAAATACTACTTAATATTTAGGTAGGCTATAATTACGTTTTATTATAGGTTCTAGTCTAACTAGGTTAAGGCGTTATAAATATTTATAATATTTTCTTAAATATAGTATCTTAAGAACTTAGCTATATATAAGCTATATATCTACTTATTTATTTACTATAAGCTAACTATAACACTAGCTTTTCTTTAGATTACCTTAATTAGGTTACTATAGGCGCTAGTACTTTTATAGTACCTATAAAGGTAGTCTATATTAAGGGTAAAGCAAAAAGTTAAATCTTTTTTTTTTCTAAAGGCTATTATACTAAAAGGACTTTCTAGTAATTTAGTTAATAAAGAGGGTATAGAAATAATTAATATAATAAGTAATAAAGTAAACGCTATATACCTTATATAACTAAGTAACCTAATTAGGTTAAGCTTTAACTTCTAGGCTATTAACTAACTATAAAAAATAGTCTAAAATAAAGTAAAGAAATATTATATCTTAGGCTATAAAAACTACTATACTTTAGATATTATTAAAAGCTATTTAGAATTACCTAATTAGGTAGCTAGTAGTATTATAAATCCTAAGTAAGTAGGTAGTAAATTTTACACTTATCTACTTACTTTAAGAGCTATTTAGGTTAAATCTAGGACCTTATTTTCTTTTTATTATTCTTATAGCTACTAGATTATTACTTAGAACCTATTATAGCGCTTTATATTCTTTTTTCTTACTAGGCTTTAAGCAGCTAGGCGGCTGTCTTAAGGACATTAGCTAGTTAGTAGTAAGGTTTATAATACCCTTAAGGGGCTTTATATTAGTAAGATAAGTGTACTAAGACTTATTTAAGGCTTAAATAGCGTTTAAGTAGATTTATATTAGATTAAGAAGATAATTTTCTTTATTTTATATAATATAGGCCTAATTAAGTGCTTAGTAATACTATATTACTTAGATATTATCTTAAGTACTTAGGTTATATAGAACCTAGATAATATTAGTAGGGGTAAATTAAGATATAGTAAATAAGCGCTATATAGTAAGATAAAAAAAAGAATATCTAATTAGGTAAGTAGACTAAAAAGAAATATAAATAGTTAAATATTAAGGTTTAAATTTAGTAAGTAAGTTACTATAATATTAATAGTTAATTATAATAGTAAGTTAATATAAAATAAAATAAAAAGTGTATAAGTAAGTAAGATAAAAGCCTTTTTATAGTAATAGTTAATTAAGGCTACTAAAAAAAGAGGTAGTAAGAAGGTAGGTGTACTTAAAATAGTAATAAAAGGAGTAAATAAAGTAGTAAAAGTAGTTATAATTTACTAAAAGTAAAGTTTATAGTTACTATTTACTAGTTATAAATAGTACCTTCCTCTTATTATTTTTCTCTTTTATTAATTAGTAAGTTACCTCTAGTAATCTTACTAAAGGGAAAAAAGTAAGTATAAAACACTACTTTCTTTCTAAGAAAAGCTTCTTACTTCCTCTTTCTTTTCTACTTATTATTAACCTTTTTTCTAGTAGCTATTTTTCTACTATCTTACTATATAACTTTACTACTTCTAAGCTTTAATAACTTAATCTTTTTTCTTTTTTTTTGGTGTAGAGAACAATGACAAACCTAATTAGACTTAAATATACCTCTTTATTATTATCTTAAGGCTACTTAAAAGCTATAGTTTTTTCCTTATAATCCTCTTACTAGTACTTACTACTTAGTTTCTTTAAACCTCCTCACTATAAGTTCCTTAACTTTATCTTTTTCCTTATTATATCTATAAGTCTAATTAGGCTAGATTATAACTTCTTTTATTTAAAAAGACCTTAAATTCTTAGTAAGTAAGCTTTACTATAAAGTTTAGTTTACTAATACTATTTAAGAGGAGTAAACTTAAGCTATTATTATATAGAACTTCTAGAATACTATTACTTATAAAAATATTAAGTAGATTATTATAAACTCTTTTAAGAACAGCTTATTTAAGTATAAAGTCTTTATTTATATTAGTTATACAGGCGTATTTAGGTGTCTATCTTAGAAGTTACTTAACTCTCCTTAAGCTAGAGGTATATTAGCTATCTATAAACTAAGTAGCTAGAATATAGTACTTTATAAAGACCATAAAAATAGCTAGTCTGTAATATAAACTAAGTCTAATTAGGCTTTTATATTTATTTCTTTTTAGGAGTATATTTTTTTTCTAGGTGTATTTTAAAATACTTATTCTAACTATTTTTACTATCAGACCTAGACTAGTTATTACTACTAAACTAAGGACTTTTATAAAGAATTTAGTTATAGCGCCCTAATTAGATTAAGTAAGAAGTATTAACCTAGTAGTAGTAGCATAAAGTTTAGTATACTTAAGAATATTTCTTTTATTAATACTACTTAGTCCTTTTATAAGGATTTAATATAAATAGTTAAGCTTTAGTAAAAGAAATACTTTTATAAGCTTAAGAATATCCTTTTTATACTAAAAGGAACTATCTAGAGCATTAATACTATTTACTAGGTATAAAAAGAAGAAGATAATAATAAGAAGTAAAAAAATAAATAAAAGGTATATACTTAAGGCTTACTTAAGCTAGTAGGCCTAATTAGATATAGAGGACACTATTAAAGCTATATAGTATAATATAAAAAAGGCTATTTTATTAATTATAGTCTTTAGATAATCCTTTATGTTATTGAAAAGAGCTTATATCTTACTAATAATAGTAACTAAGTATAACTTTAGTAAGAGGATTAAAATATATCTAATTACGTTAGTAAATAGTATCTTTATTACTTTAAGGTATTAGTAGAAATAATAGTAAGGAGATAACTATTACCTTAGTAGTTTCTAGTACCTAGATTAGTAGTATTAGCTAGAGGGAAAAGGTTAAGGCGTTATAGTAAGATAGATAGGCGTTATAGTAAAATAGATAGGCGTTATAGTAAGATATATAGGCGTTATAGTTTTATAAAAAAATTACACTTAGTATTTACTTAAGGAAAATAAAGAGAGAATAATATACTACCTAATTTTAAATAATATATATAAATATATTTCTTTTATATTTTCTACCCTAATTAGTTTTTTCTACTTTATATTCCTATCTTTAAGGTAATTTAATTCTATAGATAAAGATATTAAAGAAGAAAGGATATTAAATTAGCTTCTTAAAAAAAAAGTACTAAAGTTCTTTATAAAATAAAATATAAAAAAAAGAAAAAAGAAAGTAAAAAGGAAAAATATAGCCTATATACCTAATTAGGCTATATTAAGGATAAAGAGATATTCCTTATCTTTATTTTAGTCTTAAGTTAGAATATTAATAGTAATAGTTAATATTACTTTTTATTTAGTAAGTTCTTAGTAAAATACTTTATTTTATTTTTCTAGTTTTAATTACACTAGCTTTATATATATAAAGGTAATATTATTAGCTTATTTAAGCTTAAGGGTATAGTCTAATTCCTAAAGTTTATCTTAATAATCCTAAGTAGGAATATATAGCACTAGTTTATCCTTAAGCTTCTAATAAGCCTAAAAAAGGTCCTTAGATTCCTAAAGTCTAGAAGTGTTTTTATAATATCTTTTAAGGTAGTGTTTACTATAAGTTACCTAGGTAATTAATTCTCCCCTAAGTGTTTCTAGGTAATAAGAACTAAACTAATTAAAAATAAAGTTTATTTAAAAAGGGCCTTACTATTAAAATTAAAGTTTTTTTACCTTAGACTTATTAATAGTACGTTTCTTATTAAAAATAAGGATAAGATCTCTTAGTTCTAGCTTTAAAGGCCTAATTAAGTAACTATATTTATTATTATATTAATTTACTATTTATTAGTATATAGTTATAATATTTCTTATAGTAGTTTCTTAGTTATTATTTAGTTACTAAAAGAAGTAAATCTTAGTTATAAGCTCCTAATTAGGGCTATAAACTTATTTTTAGTCTAATACTTTTTATATTATTATAAATTCCTTAATTAAGGTAATAGCTTTATAGCTATAGGTAAAAAAGAAAAAGGTATATCCTATAGGTGCCTAGATAGTAGTCTTATTTATAAAAAGCGCTATAAAGAGAAGTTATTTTTAGTCTTTTATTCCCCCCTCTAACTAAGTAAAGATACTATAAGTTATTAGTTTATATCTTTATTTATTAACTTTATTTACTTTAGAGTTATATACTAAGATAACTCTTTTTATAACTTTATATTTAGTATTAAGGGTATTTACTACTTTTTTATTTTCTAGGCCTTTATTAATAAGGAGTTAACTATAAACGCTATAGTAGTAGAAAATATCTTCTTAAATAAAGTCTACTACTTAATTAGATCCTAGCTTAGCTAGTTACCTTACTTTAATTTATCTTACTATATTATAGTAAGCTTTAACTAAGGCTTATAAGCTAATTTATTAGATATCTAAAGAAACCTTTATAAAAGGTATTCCCCTTAGTGTTATCTTAATATACTAGTTATTTATATAAGCTAATTAGGCTTCTTAGTAAAGCTAGTAGAATATAACACTAGCTTAAATATAGTAGTATATATCTTTTTAAAAGTAAAATAATATAAAGTAGTAAAACGTTATATTATATCTTTAGTATCTTAATTTAATATAAGTATACCTAATTAGGTAGTCTTAGATCTTTAGGCTATTAATAAGTCTTTAGGGAATAAGGTGTCTTTTAGTTAGCCTTATATAAAGGTACTTATCTCTTACTAAGTATTACTAAGTTTTAGTCTTAAACTTCTTATAGTCTTTAACTAAAATACTATTTAAGTAAAGTAAGGTTTTTAAATAAAATACTATTTACTTAGTTTAGTTAGACTAAAACTAATTAAAGTAAAGCTATATATTAAGGGTAGTAAAAAAGTAAAAAAACTTAAAGATATTTAGAGAGAAAAAAGTATAAACTATATAAATAAAGATAAAGTAGAAGTTAAAATTAATAAAGTCTTTAATCTAATTAAAGGTCTTATAATTATTAAAATTAAATTACCTTAAAGGCTTCTAGAAAAAAGTATTTATAATAACTTTTTTATTCTTAAAATATACTTAACTTTAAAGTTAAATAGTTAGATTTATATAATCTACTTTATAATTAAGGCCTTTGAAAAGTTATAAGCACTACTATTTAGCTAGGCTACTAAGACTTAGGCGTTTATCTTTAAAAAAAACTTTATACTATAAATATAGTTCTAAAGCTTCTTTAGGGCTATTAAAACTACTTATAGTTTAAGCTTACTAAAGTTATACTTTAGTTTAAAGCCTTACTAGATACTACTTTTATATTAGGCTACTACTTACTTAGTGTCCTTAACTTAACTAAAATAAGCCCCTTAGCTAATAAATAATATATTAGTTTTAATAATAAGCTACCTTACTATAAGGCTATAGTTAATTAAGATTAAGAAAAGTACTAAGGTAAGTTTTTTCTTTACTATTAGTATTATAGTAGCTTACTTAGGTCTTTACTAAAACGTTATATTCTTTTTTATAAGCCTTTAGAAAAGAATTATAATTTTAAAATACTTATTAATCTAGACTTTATAAAAGCTAGTTATACTAATAAAAGATTAAAGTTTTATAAGACTTAAACACTTTTACTACTTAAGAATCTTAATAATATTTACTTAATTAGGCTTATAGCCTTTAAAGCTATAAAAATACCTTATAATAGTTACTATTTCTTATAACTACTATAACCTTTTTAAGGCTATAGTATAGCTAGCTAACTTAATATTTAATAGTATTTAGTTAATATTCTAAATCTACTTATAAATATATTACTAAATGCTAAGCTAATTAGAGAGGTACTTATTTTTATAAGTTATAAGAAGGCTTTTAATAATAATATTATTAAGAAAAGCTTAGTAATAGTAAGAAATAAAGTTATAAAGAATTATCTAATTAGCTATGGGTAGCCTGCTCATGAAGGTGGTGGCTCCTATCTAAACTGGGTGGCTGTCCGTAAGCTTGGTGAGGAGTTACCTATCTCAATGTTGCCGCTAACATTACGTGACCAAGTGTTCCGAAACGCCGCGTAGTGATAAACAAATGTGTACAACCGGGCTCAATTGTGGAGTATTACGGCTTCTAGGGCTGGTGCGAACGATCCGCCATTCGTGGTAAGCTATGGAAGCCACCCGTGTTGTAAGGGCTGTACTATCAATCCTTGCCGTCCCAGGGAATTTTAAGAAAAATGCTCAAGGTTTCTCTCGTCCGACT
>NW_007361327.1:0-1215 GCF_000149035.1 Colletotrichum graminicola M1.001
GGGTTGATGTGTGGATTTTCTGTCCTTTTTCATATCTGTTTTTATATTTGATGAGCATGCCACGCGTTTTTGTCAATATGGCACAAGCCTTGCCTCTTGCTGGTCTAATTTCACCCTGTATGGATGGTCTCGGCACAAGTGAGGTCTTGTGAGAAATATCAAAAAACCGAAGCTGTGACATTTGACGTTAATGAGGCTCTGGACTTGTCAATCGCCGAGCCGGGTACTTTATGCTAAGACGCATCAAGACTTGCCAAACCTGTCGATCGGGTGTGAAAAGAACACCCGCCATGACATTGGCAGAGGGTTGAGCAAAGCTTGCCACATATCCAAGCATTTTTCACCCTATGACAAAGAACGGCAAATATCCCGGCGCCCCAATCGCTGGCGACGTAGCATGGGAGCGCTGCACGCCATGCCTTTTGGCGACATGGTGTGTTGGCAGAAGCTTCATGGTATTCAGCTCCCTTCCGGCCTCCAGGCTAGAGAGATAGGAGACTTGGGGTGACACATGCCCACCCTTTTCTGACACCAAAACCTTGAAAATCTCTTCGTTGACCCGTCCACGCGGGTTCGATAGCTTGTACCGTCCTTGCACATGCAACTCCGATGACAGACTGGTTCCCGAGCCGCTTGAAATTTAACCCCACTCATCCGGCTGGTCCACCCACCCGTTCGCATTGGCCGAACCCACGTGCTAGATCCGTAGGCCAGGACTGGCTGTGTTTGCACAACGACCACAACACGCAACAAGCCAAGGTAGATTTTGGCTGCACGATGCTAGGTGATGTGTTCTCAGGGGTCTGGCATGTGGAAACGTACGTAACGACACGCCACTGGAACCGCTAGATGAAGTCCTTGGCGGCCGGTGTAGTGCGCTATTATTGGTTCTTTTGCTGCAGATGATGCCGCCTGAGCTTCAATCTCGAAGGTCTTTGGAATATCTGTTTCCATGACCGGAGTGGCCGTTGGATGTGTCTAGAAGCACTTCCAACTGGATAGCCTGCCTGTTTTGTGCCTCAGGTAAGACACATGACGCCGATGCCTCGCTACGACGAATGCGAAACAGCCCATTGAAAGATATTCTTGCCACTTTTTCTGAGCCCTAAACCCCCGCTCGTCTCCTTTTTGCTGCTTAATGCTGCTTGGCACCTTAGGATTAGCTGAGGTAGCCGAGTAGGGTCGCTCAAAGATACAAACAGTCATGATGATGCA
>NW_007361327.1:3850-6411 GCF_000149035.1 Colletotrichum graminicola M1.001
GTAAGAAACTACTTACTTTATAATAAGGATACCTTATTTACTTATAATACTTTTTAATACTTTTTATTAACTAAGCCTTATAGTACCTCTTTAGGTATTATATACTTTTTATTATTTTTATTATTATAATATCTAGCTTTTTTATTAACTATTTATTAAGCCTTAAGTTATATTACTTTTATAATAAAAAAAACTTTTTATTTTACTTTTTATAGTTAGTACTAGTAACTTTTTATAATAAAAAAAACTTTTTATTTTACTTTTTATAGTTAGTACTAGTAACTTTTTAGTCTTAGCTAGCCTCTCTTACTAAGGCTTATTTAGTCTTAACTTTATAAGCTTAAGTTATTATTATAACTAGCTTTTTTCTTAATACTAACTTAAAATAAGTAATTTAAATTAACTTAGGTTTTTATTAATTTCTTTATTACTTATTTTTTTTTTATAATACTTTTATATTATTATTATTTTTTTTTATTACTACTATTATTACTACTACTACTTAGTAGTAATAGTAATAATAATAGTACTAGTAATAATACTAGTACTACTAGCTTTTTTACTACTACTATTATATTTATTATTATACTTACTAATACTACTACTACTACTAATACTACTACTTTTATTACTCTTAAGGGCACTAAAGGCCTTACTACTACCTCCTTACTACTTTTTTAGTCTATTAGCTCTTTAAATAAAAAAAATAAAAATAACTATACTATAGTTTATTTTATTTTATACTACTACTACCTTTAGGCTATATTTATTTAGTATATAAATATAGCTAATATTAAGGCTAAGTTTTCTTACTACCTTAAGACTACTAGTAAGTATTTAATACCTTAGTGCCCCCTAAAGGCCTTTTTTTACTTATATTTTAGTCCTAATTATACTATTAGCTACTAGTAATAAGTACTCTTAGTATACTAAGATATATAGTAAGAAGTATATTTATATAAGTATTTTTATATTATTATCTTTTTTTTACTAATAAGAGGTACTTTAGTAACCTTTTACTAACCCCTTATAAGCTACTTATATTATAACCTTTATTACTTTTACCTTTAAGAATATCTTTAAGGCCTTTTATTATAATAGTACTATATATACTAACTACTACTACTATAAGGTATATCTCTCTTAATACCTTATAACTACCTTTTAACTAACCTCTTATATAAAAAGAGGTTACTATTACTTAGACTATAGTTAAAAAAGCCTTTTAAAAAAAAGTAAATACTACTAAGGCCCCTAACGCTAAGTATAAGGCTAAGGCTAAGGAGGAGAAGTAGCTTTTTTATAGCTATAAGGTTATAGCCCTTAAGGCCTCTACTATTACTACTACCTCCCTAGCTAAGTTAGCTAAAGTAGCTACTATAGCGCTCTAGCACTAAAATATACTCCTTAAGGAGCAGACTAAGGCTATTAAGGCCTAAGGCGCCCTCTTCTTTAAGTAGGCTACTACCTACTTCTAGGTTATATATTATTCCTTTTTAGTAACCCCTTATTACTCCCTAGTTACTAACTTTTATTTTAGTATATTATTAACCTTAACTTTTAGTCTAAAGGTAATATAGCCTTTAGTATACTTAGTAAAGGTAAAAATAAGGAGGAGAAGTAGGTGCTACTACCCCCCTAGTGCCCCCCCCCCCCCCCCCCCTAGGCTCTCTCTTAGTTTTGTTTTCTTTTTCTTAGCTACTATAGGCTTTAAATACCTAGCCTTTAGGCTATATACTTTCTAGCCTTAGGGCTAAAAAATAAAAAAAAAATCTAGCCCTTTAGGCTAAGGACTTACTTCTACTTAGAATCTTTCTTATACCCCTTTAGTACCTTCTGCTTATAGTCTTACTATAAATCCTTAAATATATTTCTTTATAGCTGCTATAAATTTTCCTCCTTACTATATTTCTTTTATTTAATAAGGTACTACTTATTTTACTATAACGTATATTATAAGTAAGCGCACTAGATAAGTAAGCACGCTACTAAACTATAACTATCTAACTATCTAACTTTTCTTTTTTATTCCTTTACTAATAATAATAAAATTAACTTATAATAAAGCCTAGGTATAGCTAGCTGTCTAAGTGTATAAAAAAGATCTAAAACTTAGTATTTAAGCTGTAGTAAAGATATATAACGTTAGTTATAATTTAGTAACATGTTAATTAAAGGGTATACTATTATAACGTAATATTATACCTAACTTATAGAATTTAATAGAACTTAAAGAGAGGAAGCTAGTTAAGTTTATTCTTAACTTAGATTCCTAATTATTTTCTCCCTACCTTAGTAGTGTTAAAGAAATAGCTAATTAACTGCTTACTAACTATAATACGCCTTTAGTTAGTAAGCGCTAGGCCTTAAACTTTATTAAATAAACACTAGAGCTCTAAACGCGTTTTTTTTATAAGTATAACTATAAAGAGGGCTTAATATAAAGATCTAGATATAATAAATATATAGTTTTACCTTTATAGTAAATATAATTATAAAATATAGTATTATAAAGTCTAATATTTATAACTTTAATAAGACTAGCTTTATAATAAGCTAGA